>NC_135497.1:26919174-27056674 GCF_052857255.1 Amblyomma americanum | reverse complement strand
CGCTGTACCCTCTTTAGAGTTACAGTAAGCTGTTCAAATCACACAACATGTATATTTTTTTTCTTAGCATATTTTTCAACATGTGTAACGCATGGTATTTGCAAGTTTTTCAAATGTGTACTTTGCATTATCAAACTGTTCCATGCAGTTAAGTGGAAAACTTTGTTTCTTTTTTTTTTGCTTTTGGTTTCTAGAATCAGTTCTGAGTTTTGTAACAAAGCTATTTCTGCATTATCCCTGCGTTTTTTTTTGTGATTTTACAAAGCCTAAAGTGCTTTTACAGCGAGAGCTGTAATAGCTTTGTACAAGCCATTTAGTAGAAGCAATTTAGGGAATACAACGTCAGCTGTGTAACGCGTTAGGCGGACACCACCGCCACGTACCTCAAAGCGCGATTGAGGTGTCCACTAACCCAGAGAACCAGTTATGTGCCTTGCCTTTCCTCAAAACCAAGAGTCTGAACCTTCCGTTGGTTTTGAGAAAATCAAAAGCGCATAACTGCCTCAATTCGTAGGTGGACACCTCTGACAGCTCGCAGAGCGATTGAGGTGTCCACTGAATGCAGTGGGCCAAGATATGCGCCCTTCTTTTCCTCAAAATCAAAGGAAGGTTTAGGTTGAGAATAAGACAACACCGGGAGCTGAGTATTTGCTTCGTGCAAGCAGGCCCTGTAGCTCATAAGATGTGAAGGGAATGCAATCAAACCGAAGACCGTTTTCACGTGAGCGTACAAGCGCCAAAACGGGCCTGTGAGACGCTTAACCGGGCAGTCGCATGTGAATCCTCAAAATTGGCCTGCCTTCTGGCCCTCTCGGCCGCTAATGCCAATCAGCTTTCGCTGATTAATGTGCTAATAATATTTTTGTAATTTGTACTCTTGGGAGCTGGAAACCAGTCAAGCTGAACTGTCAGCTTTTTTTTTTTTTTGCCCGCACTCCATCACTCCATGAGTGAAATAAAGGTTACTATCATTATTGCCTGCTCTTGCTGTTTTCATTTCATGCTGTTCTCGCTGTTTTTATGTTTTCGCTTTTTTGTTATGCTTTCTGTTCGCTGTCACTTTTTCCAAAGCAAAGGCCTGGTTGATACGTCTGTTTTTTAGATCGCCTTGACTGCAGTATTACTTCACTTGATTATTTTCCTTTGTGGAGAAATGAATGTACATTTGTGCGTGCGTGCGTGCGTGTGTGCGTGTGTGTGTGTGTGTGTGTGTGTGTGTGTGTGTGTGTGTGTGTGTGTGTGTGTGTGTGTGTGTGTGCGTGCGTGTGTGTGTGTGTGTGTGTGTGTGTGTGTGTGTGTGTGTGTGTGTGTGTGTGTGTGTGTGTGTGTGTGTGTGTGTGTGTGTGTGTGTGTGTGTGTGTGTGTGTGTGTGTGTGTGTGTGTGTGTGTGTGTGTGTGTGTGTGTGTGTGTGTGTGTGTGTGTGTGTGTGTGTGTGTGTGTGTGTGTGTGTGTGTGTGTGTGTGTGTGTGTGTGTGTGTGTGTGTGTGTGTGTGTGTGTGTGTGTGTGTGTGTGTGTGTGTGTGTGTGTGTGTGTGTGTGTGTGTGTGTGTGTGTGTGTGTGTGTGTGTGTGTGTGTGTGTGTGTGTGTGTGTGTGTGTGTGTGTGTGTGTGTGTGTGTGTGTGTGTGTGTGTGTGTGTGTGTGTGTGTGTGTGTGTGTGTGTGTGTGTGTGTGTGTGTGTGTGTGTGTGTGTGTGTGTGTGTGTGTGTGTGTGTGTGTGTGTGTGTGTGCGTGCGCGCGCGCGCGCGCGCGCGCGCGTGTGTGTGTGTGTGTGTGTGTGTGTGTGTGTGTGTGTGTGTGTGTGTGTGTGTGTGTGTGTGTGTGTGTGTGTGTGTGTGTGTGTGTGTGCCAGCACCAAGACCTTAGGGTTGTTTCCGGGCACCGAGAATAAAGAATGATTGATTGATTGATTGATTGATTGATTGATTGATTACGCGGCATGGCTGATATAGTGTCCGTGGTGATAGGTAGTCATAAGGCTGTGAGTTAATTGTTATTGACTAGTTAACTTTGAAATTATTTTTTTTAACTTTAGGCCGCAATGTTACACGACGGAATCAGGGGCATTCAACATCGCAGGTGAACCCAGTTTTTTAATTTTTAAAATCCGTATTACGGTTCGGGAAACTGCACGTGGAGTTATGTTCCAAAACGAGCCGATGCCGAAATCGAAGCCCGAGCTGCGCCAGAAGGAAGTAGTGTGACCGCACTTTACTCTGGAGGAACTCGCTTAAATCCAAGAAACGAAGCACCGTTCTTTGGGCTTTCGGCCGAGAAGCGCCTTTCCTCTCTGAGCCGCCGGAAGCAAACAGCCAATCTGAGGAGGGCGACGACGCTCCGAACGCAGAGCAGCGACGCCGCTGCTGTGTTTCGCTAGTAAATTCCGATATGTGCTCAGCGAGCCAGCGTGGCAGCGCAGCAGGGCAGTGGCACGGCCACTATACCAATGAAGGCACAAGAGAGATTGTCAGCGGTTACTGTCATACCTGCTTTCATAACACGAGGAACGCAGCGGAAACCCCATATGGCATGCGCCTGCAGGATTACGCCATGACAAGTGACCGAGTTGAGTGCACCTAACGAGGAACGTTAGGAGCTAGGTGCGCATCTGTTTTTTTTTTTGTTTTCATAAGTGAGAGTCCGCGCATTAATGTGGGGCTACACCACTTACGACGCATATCGCGCGTGTCAGTTGGCATCGGGTAGTTTTGCGCAAGTAACTCTAAGCACCATATCTAGAACCGCAATTCCGATATTGAAATTTAAAACACTGGGTTCACCTACCAACTTGAAGGCCTCCGTCTCCGCAATGTCTTAAAACGAGGCGTTAAAAGTTTAATGGTTCGATAATAGCGACCTAATGGTGTCTGAACTACCTACTACCATGGACATGGTGTCTGCAGTGCCGTACAATCCACCTCCACATACAGCATTGCAGTACATTGCACGTTTTTTTTTTCTTCGAAGAAAAATCTGTACAGACTAAAAAACAAAAACGCCCGGCGTATGTCACAGTCAGTTGAGACGGCTGAGTCAAGTTTATGCATATCTCTTTGCTGGAAACATTTTCTCTCGAAAGAGCGATGGGGTCCCATGAGACTGAAAACCTGAACGTCGAACTGGTGGTGAGGGCTGTCATGCGTTTTCTAATCGCTACGTCTGGTCAGCGGGCACTAACAAAGGATAACTAGGCACCTACTAGGGTGCACATTCACAGCCCACAACGTGCAAAGCATGGAGGAGACAGGTGTTCGATTTTCAGCCATCTCTGTTTTTTTAAGCGACTGCTGGCGAACTCGTGAAACGTGTCATGTGATTCATTGCAAAGCACTATTTTAAAACGAGCTGCTTTTTCACTTGTATGAAAAGGTGATGATGATGATGGATTTTTATGGCGCAAGGGCATGTGTGGCCAAATAGCGCCATGGCAAGTGGTATTTTCTTCTACTCAAGGTGGAGTCAAAGACCCATTTTTCAAGCCTTTCACTCTGAATAAGCCGAACACCAGGCCAGGGAAGCTTGTACCCATTGTATCACCGGTGGGTACCCGGCGGCACTGGGGATCGAACCCCGCACCTCCCGCATGCGAGGCGGATGCTCAGACCACTGGATCACTGCTGCGGTGGCTTTATGAGGAGGGGCCAACTAATGCAAGTTCTATTCTACGATATTTGCCAAAGCGCATTCCGTGCACGCTTTGACAGATATCGCTTCAGAACGGAACGGTATGTCACTGGCTGGAGAGGCCAGTGGCATACACTTTGAAAGCGCGCTTAAAGGAGGAGAAACTGCGACTCCCATCTCGCTCTGAGTAATGAAGACTGTGTTCTCCGTGTCATTAAATCGTGCTTACTTCACCTTTTATGCATTTGCCTTCAGATTACATGTAATCAGAAATTGGGCGCAGGGAACATAACCATAATGAAAGCGATCCAGAAATAGCTAAACCGCGGTTTATGTGACGAACATGTGCTAATCGTACCGTTTATTGCTGAGGAGACAGCAGAATCTGTGCTCTTTCTTTTAAACCAGTAGCCTACAGCACGTGCGATCGCTAATTTAGCCATGCGAAGCGCCACGGCAGGCTCAATTGTCCGGCACGGAGCAAAAATTTGTCGGCTCCTTCGGTACATCTCAGCATGATGTGATACGCGCTCACCTAACGTTAGTAAGGCATTTCATCCTTCTAGTACTAGTCAGTGGTCAGTATTTGCTCTAGATAAATAAATTTCTTCACCACTTCTAATGTCTCGCTGCCTACAGTAAACTGCTGCTGTCTTCCTAGTCCGTTAAACATTATTTTCTTTCTATCAGTTTTCAGTCCTATCTTTCTGCTTTGAGTGTGTAGATCCCCAATTATTGTCTGCAATGCCTTTCCTGAGTTACTTAATAAGCCAAGGCCATCAGCAAATAGCAATTTTCGCCACTGACACTCATAGCCAGCTCTGCCTAGTATAAATTTCTGCATGTAAAAATCGGTAACCAGCAGTGCAAACATTGTGTCTCCTTGTCAAGACTTGCTGACTGATAATTTACAATTTTCCTGTCGAGAATTGTGGCACTTGTACAGTTCCGATTAATATTTTCGAACATCACATGTGCCTCCTCCACACCTTTGTCAGGCAATGGATGCATGGTTGACTATTTTTCAACTCAGTCAGATCTTTACTCATAATCTATGAAGGCTATTTATAGCGGCTAGTTGTACTCTGAGGACTGAAAGTTAAATAGCGTGCATAAGACTTAGATGGCGTGCACGTGGGGCCAGGTACTCTCAGGTTATGAATAGCAATTTACCAGTATACCTCAAGAGAAAAGTATCTGGCCAGTACTAAGCTATGATGCAGAAATCTGGAGGTGAACGAAGACTTGAAATTAAATTAAGGACAACGCAGCAAGCGTCGTAAAAGAAAATGCCAGGAGTAACGTTAAAAGACACCAGCGTGAGGTAGGGAACAAATACGAGTTTATTCTCTAATTCACACTGTTCTCTAAGTTAAATGAAATAGAAATTGCCATCGGAAGGGGTATATAGTAATGAGAAGGGAAGATAACCAACGGTCCCTTATTCCATGTCAAGGTAACTGTAACAGGGGGCTCAGGTGGGCAGAGGGATAGAGTAGCCGTGGCTGGAGCGGGAACGGGGTAAATAAATTTGGGTCTTCGACCTCCAGCGGACGTAGATGGGCTGATGATGATGGTGATGAGATTTCAGTTCGGAACTTCACTCAGCGTATGCCCGATTAGGAAACGAGAAAATTTCGCGACGGCATAGCGCCACTGAGAACGCTGCTTTGCGATGATGCTGATTATGAATGTTAGTAAAAAGCAATATCTCCCTTTCATTTCAAGGCGCGGAGGCGTCTAGGTGTGGACATTTTAAGCCGACCTTTTGCAAAAGCGTATTACGCTTCCGCGAACCGAATCAACCTATTTGAGAACTCTCTTCCTGCACATAACGTGGGCATCGGTATGGATATGTATCTGCTAGGAGCTTAACGGACTGTACTCTGAGCAACGGCTGCATCGATCAGTTCATGTTAGCACTGATGTCGATTAACTTCTCCTTCAGCTCTGGGTGGGCAACGGAGGTGAGCGTCTCAGATACCACAAGCACCATCAACATCAGAAAACTCTTCTAGGTAATTGCAGGATGAAAGAGAGGAAAGAAAGAGTAGGAGCTAGCAGTAAATAGCAGGCTTTACTTGGATCTCTAGCAACGAAAGAGTCGGCTGCAAAACAATAGCAGGCATACAGTGTCGCACACGCACGCATGCAAACGTTTGCGCTGCCGATAAAGATGTGGAGCTCATGGCGTGATGCGTTTTAACACATTTAGCAAGGGAATCTACGACAAAATCGCAGTTTCCCAAGGATTGATTCCTCGCAGGAGCCATCTTTTTCCAGGAAGCGAACGCTGGGACCCAAAACAGCCGCCCGTGGCGACGCGCAAGCACTCCACGGCGGCGGCTGACGGCTTCCGCCGCAAGGCAAGCCAGGTAGGCCAGCAGCCGGCTCCTCCGGCCGGCGAGGGGGCCAGCCATGCCGCTCCGGGGGCCGCGCTAGCCTGGCACCGACCGGCACGGATGTGACCTCCCCTTCGGCGAACTTTCACTCTTCTTTCGAACACCACAAAGAGAGGGCGAGGGTGAAAAATAAAATAAAAAAAAGAAAGCTCCCACCTCGCCGTCTTTGGTGCGCAGTCCTTTTACTCTACGTGCGCGCGGGGCGCTTGTCTCTTCTTTTTCCACCTCGGGATGCTCGTGGTTTCCCTTTCTTTTTTTTTTTTTATTGCTGCGCTCGCGACTGTTGCCTTTGGTTCCAGTTGCGCCGTGCTGTGGTGGCGGCAGCATCATGAGAGCGGGAAGGGCGAAAGCCGCGCAGCAACGGCGACAATAAAAAGAGTCTAAAGCAAGCGAACCGGCCGGCGCGAATAACACCGGAAGAGTGAAGCGTTTGTTGACGCGGGAAATGGCTACGTTCGACGGCAGCCAGGCTCGCTCGTCGTCGTCGCTTGGCGAAGAGCGCCGGCGGAGACAATATTCGTGTCTTCGCGGCGGCGGCTGCTGCTGCTACTGGGGGCAGCAGAGGCGCTCCTCGAACCCCTTAGCGTGCTCGACAGCTGCACGCAGGCAAATCGCATGCTTCAAACAATCGCCTCCTTCCGCGCCACTCGAAAGGAAGCCGGCCCGACGTTGGGACAGTTTAGTGAACCCGTCTGCTCGGCGCGGCGGGTTGCAGAAAAGATGCCCGCCGGGAATGCTGATCGCCGACGGAAACGCTCGGAGGCCGTCGACGTGGCGCCGGGGTCTCGCTAAATGCCGGTCCGCGTGCCCAGGCATTAGTGGGCGCAGCGGCGCGCTGTCACGCGCTGGTGTTGGCGCTTCGCGCTCCCTGTCGTACGATGGCGATGGTGAGGCGCTTCCTCCGCCTATCACGTTTCCCCAGTAGAATGAACACTCGCACACGTCCCACCACAAACTAGGATTAGGCCTCTCCGGTTGAACACTCATCGCACAGAGAAGTGCAGCGCGAGGTCTGCGGGTCCCCTTTTATGTACAGCCCAGAACATACTAACGGGGCACGACTGTATGTAACATTACCTTCACTTTACTCAGCTTTGTTTGCAGTACAGAAAAATGCCCAGGCGAGAGTAAAAAGATGCTGCGCAGGCATCTTGGTTAAACTTTTCTCCTTTCTTGGCAACGTACATCGGTTAAAATGTTCGAAAAAGTCGCACACTTTATGAATAACTAATTTTCCTTGCATTGTAACAAAGTACAAAAAAACTGCATATTAAACCGTGTTTCTGCAGTAATACTAAAATACAAGTTCACAGGTATTTACATCTCACAGCAGTACTGTTGTCTGTAGCAATTCCTGCGTTAGAAAAGAGTAAGAAAATAAACACACATACATATAAATTAAGGTTCTTATGTTAAGTAATATAAACGTCTACACACTTGACCAAACTCGCAAACCCTTTCTTTACAGAAAGCACAACGTCATCACGTTTTACACTTAATGAACGTGAGCATCACATATAAGATGAAAATTAAATATCCTCAACTTTATGTAGAACAATTTCCACCGACCAAAAAAAAAAGGAATAAATAAAGAATCGTGCTGGTTACGCACCCGCAAATCACTACCACACGACGACAAATATAATACTGTGGTTTTAACTATTTCCGAAAACCCCGCCATATTTCTTGAGTTTGGCTCTAGACGCCCTCTATCTTTTCTTACTGTCCTCTCAGCTCTTTAATTTCACTTCTCCAAAATGCCTGCTATATCCTTTATTTCCGCTGGTCCAGCTCAGGTGCCGCCGCCGTAGTGATGGCAGATGCCGGAGTCAGCAAAAATCTTTTACCTTACCTCTTTTTTATTTCACGTGAAACACTTACTGATACTACTATTACTAGACGCTGTACATGTTTTTAGCTCTGTCCTTCAGTCTACCTAAAAACACCGGCATGGGAACACTAATACCAATGGGGCCAAATAAACATCTATATGTCGGATGTTGCAAGGAACTTCCAAAGGTTGTTTCGACTCCATAGCTCTAGAAAGTTTGTATTCGATTCTTTAAGCGAGTTTTTACACTTAAAACTGCAGTTGAATTCGTAAAGTGTTGCGCATGAAGCAAAATGTTCTGATAACAGCTCCATTGTGCAAGCCTGCATTATGATGGGTTGCTTTATTTTGCAACAAAAACAGCCGATGCATGATTGTCCTCGATGGGGTCGTCCACGCAAGCTAACAGTAATGTACATACGGCCCAAATAAACACCAGTTTAGTCATAGTGGGAACAGGTTACGAATTCTGCAAAGAGTACCACAAGATTTCGACGAACTTACAAGTACTACATGTATTATGTGCATATCCGAAATTAAATTTCTATTACAACTACACCTAACGTTTCTAGTTTCTTACAATATGTTCTTTTCAGAACCTAGACTTAAAATTGCGATCATGGACTTTTCGTTCAGGTCCAAATAAGATGACTGTGGTTTTCTTTGTGTTCATGTCTAACGAAATAACTTTCCCCATTCAAATGTTTTCTTTAAAGAGGCGTTACCTAAGAATGACAATTCATTGATATGATTCGATTGCAGAAAAAAAAAAAAAAACTCGTGTCGTCTTCGCCGACTAGAAAGGGTGCTTGATCACTTATCCTTTCTATATCAGGTATATAAATGCGAAAAAGAATTGGTCCTAATATACCCTGGAGAGGTCTACGGGTTACGCTTCGTAAACTCCTCTTTGATTGAAACTCATTGTTATCTCGAGTTCAGATACGGTAATAAAAGAGTGAGAGGGACGTCACGAAATTCATTGGGCTCCATTTAAAGGTTGCATGGTTAATTCTGCCAAAGACTTTGCTAAAATAGAAATGTTCAGCCAGTTTTAATTCTTTTCGTCCTCGAAGCCTTTGAGCACAAATTATTTTTGTGTGAGAAGTGCAAATTTTGTTGACTTACTCTGTCTGTAACCAACCTCTCGGAACGATATCAGAATGCTTATGAACGACGTAACACTTTTGCGTATGTAACTTCTTTCCAGGCGAAATTTTCATGGATTCTACTGCGAGTAGGCGTTCGCCAGTCGAGCAAATATTCCGTTTTAGAAGCGTCTTTCAATGCTGTGAAGCTGGTGTTCAACTCGCCAAACATCTGCTGACCGTTACTTGGTATCAAAAACGGAAAATTCTACTTCTCATTGTACGCTGGGCTCTTAACGATAATGATGTTGAATTTTATTGGGGCAAGAGGATTTTTGGCGAAAAAGCTCCATGGCACAAGGTTATTTGGGTCACAGAGTTATTTTTCAAACAAATGAGCCCTGTGAAGCCGTGCAGCAGAGCAGGGGAAAGCTTATAACCTGTTGTATCCCCGGTGGTTACCCGGCGGCACCAGGGATCGAACCCCGCACAACCCACATCCTAAGCGGATGCTCAAACCACTAGGCCACCGCTGCGGCCTATGTTCTTAACGACATGACGCGCTTCTTCAAGTTTGTAAGTAGGATGAAAAGAATACGACCAACGCAAGAGAGGCAGCACCCGTCTGTGCTTCGGGATGCACAGAGAGAAAGGTGGTCATTGCGATCATATTTTTTCCTACCCAAACTGGACTGGCGACCACAGAACCAGATGCGCGTCCCGGTTATGTTGCTTTTGCTCAACGTGCCAAAGAGAGCGGCGGCTGGGGCGCTGGTATGCTGTTCTGCAAGGATGAAAAAAAAACAGAAAATGTGAAAAAGGCGCTTAAGACTTGACCACGTTTTTCTTTGTTCGCAGCAGAGGCTGACGAAGGCTTCTGGGAGCCGACGCCAGCCTCGCTGTTGCTTCGTAACTAAGAATAAACACACTCCACATCGTTACAAACAGCCAAGCAGCGCGGCAGCATTACGCAATAATATTTTCAATGCGTCTGCACGGCCATGCGCTACTTTTGCTTGTTCAAGGGGAGCGCCTTCTTCCTTGAGGCGGTCGGTGCTGAAGCGGGCGAGAAATGCATTTCTCACCTGGCGAAGCGAGAAGAGGCCAGATCTGGCACTGCCGAACAGGCAACTCGGAGGCGGTAGAAAGAGCTAGAGCAGAAGTACAGAAGTAGAAGTAGAGTCGAAATAGAGAAAAATAGAGCAAAAGACGTGGACGTAACTTATCGGAAAGCGTTCCTTATTTACTTTTGGTAGAATTGTCATGATCGTAGTTCGGGTACAAAAACCTTGTTGCGGTTTTCTCAAAGTGATTGAAGTCTTGATTCTGATCAAGCGCTATAAATATGCTTCGACGTATACGTGTAGGGCATGTCCCCAGCCTCCTGTTCAACGAAAGGCGGAGAATGGTCAAAAATGGAGTCGAATCTTGTGTGCTGTGCTGCTCCTGACTGTACCTTCGCTGCACTGTGCCCAGCATGGAAGTGTGAATATGAGTGCGCCGGTTGTCGCGCGCTCCATGTCAACTGCTTCACTGTCTCGTTCTCTGCACTCTTTTTTCTTTTAATTCAATGGTCACTGCTGCAGTCATGAGGGGTTCATACACCGGAGGTGATGGGCATAGAGATTTTACCGCAAGCATCCTCAAAAACTCACCCCTCGCGATGTATAGAACGTGCGGCAGATGTTTTGCTCTCTGCGTCGAACGGCTGAAACATAAAGATACACCTGCATCAGGCTGTTTCCCGAGCTTCGATTAAACTGCACAGAAAAGCCTCGTCACGAGAAACGACCACGCCAGGCAACCGAGAGGGGCGCCATTTTTATCCGCACGCATGTCAGTTCACTCGTTTCGGTCGGTCGCTCTCGTGCTGATGGAAAGCGACAAATACTTGGCGCTGCGATGCAGTTTAATGGAAGCTCGCGTGGCATACACCCTTTTTGCCCCCGGCACCGCATCAGGGTGGGATAGCGACGAGTTCTGTCATGCTCTTGACCGCCACCGTTATGTTTATTATTATTATTATTGGTTTGGTTTATGGTGGTTTAACGTCCCAAAGCGAATCAGGCTATGGGGGACGCCGTAGTGGAGGGCTCCGGAAATTTCAACCATTTGGGGTTCTTTAACGTGCACTGACATCGCACAGCACACGGGCCCCTAGAATTTCGCCTCCATCGAAATTCCACCGCCACGGCCGGGATCGAACCCACGTCTTTCGGGCCAGCAGCCGAGCGCCATAACCACTCAGCTACCTTAACCACTCAGCTCTTATTATTATTATTATTATTATTATTATTATTATTATTATTATTATTATTATTATTATTATTATTATTATTATTATTATTATTATTATTATTATTATTATTATTATTATATGTTTCTGCTGCGTTGCACTTTTGGTGAAAATAAAAATTATCATTATTAACAACAACAACAAGAATAATAATAATAATGTTTACTTACACAAAGTGCACTGCAGCAGAAACAGGCCGGTTGACTTGTATGTTACCGCCTGAAGACGCCCAATGCGTATGGTGAATTGAAATAAATAGTGATCCATAAGCACATGGACTAAGCAAAAAACTAATAATAATTACGAGAAATGTAGGACACGACAATAATGGGCACCTCTACCCCCCAAAATTAAAAATTCCTGAAAAAAAAAACTAAATGTACCTCCTTGGAAGGCTTCTCTACGTGTTAACAGCCATTTCACGATTCATTCTTTAATAATTCTTTCAAAATGCTTCTAGAAGTCGGGGAAAAGATTTTATCTCGTAACTTGTTGAAAATGGCCCGGATATAACCACAGCGTCTGGTTGCACCATACTTTGTGGCTGATCGGCGAACAACAAACAGATAGTGTTTTCTAAGTTTCCGTGTGGCGGTATTTTCGTGTGTAAAAGTGGAATTCCAGATAGGTTAAGTTTAACGACAACAGTTTCGATGAGCAAGAATTCAAATTTCGGGGGACCAAGTCCGCAGAGACTATTAGCAACTGTTAATACAGGAGAACTGCAGGCAACATTTTTTAGATTATTTTTTATAATGCCGTCAACAGGGTATCTCCAACGCTTGGAACAGAAACCAAAGACAGTATAAGGCTATATCTGAACACACTGTAAGCAAAAACATATACAATAACTTTTTTACTACTATTTCTTAACTTTCTATATTGAACAGCAACCATGCCACTGACCTCAGTTTCGAGTACACGTACTGTAAGTGGCGTTGCCAGGCCATGTTAGTTTCAAAAGATACTCCAAGATATTGAACAGATATTTAACTGAGCGGAAACAGACAGGTTGTGTTTTTTGGGCATTGACAACAATTACATTGCCAGAAAACCAACGCATTGCACTGTACATGTCATTTTGCAAGATATTAGTTGCTATTTTATAATAAACATGTTTTGCCAGTAACACAGTGTAGTCAGCATACCGGAACGCCCAACATTTGGCAATTGCAGAGGAAAGTCACTAACAAAAATGTTAAACATTGGCGATAAAAATGACACCTGAGGCACACCAGCATTTGGCGGCAGCTTACAACTAAAAACGCCCTTACCATCAGTAGCGATCTCTTGAGAACGATTGCTCAAGTACTTTTATAGAATGTTGTAAAAAGGCCCACGAAATCCTACAAATCACAGTTTGCTTAATAAAATTTTACGGCTCAGGGTGTCAAACGTTTTCGCTACATCTCAGAAAAGAGCACACGGGAAAAGATTCTGACAGAATGCTGAGAACAGTTCGTCCGAAAGTTCCTCAAGGAGTGCAACAGTGCCACGCCCAGAAACAAAGTCAAACTGGCGATCTACAATAATAGTAATTCCCACTGTTGTCGCATAAAAACTTGGTCCTGGAAGGAGTGCGAAGTGGAACAGAAAGACGAGTGCTGGCACGCTAACAGGTGTTTGTAAAGACCGCAGTCTATCTGAGGTCACTAATATACATACATATGCTCTATTATGCCTTGATCTCGTATGTTGTGCGGGGTACTGCTCTAGAACGACGCTTGGAGTGCGCGTATGTAGGGCATGAGGTACGCTGGTCATTTTGCGTTGGCACCCCCCCCCCCTTTCAAAAACTTACTTAGACATTCTACAGACTGTCCATAGACTTCTGTCTATAAAGTCTATAGACGAACCCTAAAGAACAGTCTATAGGCAATACAAAGCCTATAGACAGTCTATAGAAAATCTAGATTTATCGCCTACACTTTTAGTAGACTTTTGTCTATAGACAATCAAACAGCCAAAAAGAAATACCTATCGGAAGGCAGTAGAATCTATAAGAAGTCTACAGACTGTCTCTAGACCACTTTTATAAGGGCTATGTGCGCTGCTTACTTGAAATTTGTGCCAACAGCTCAGCGATGTTGCGAGATGCTTTCGTATACGGCCCAAAGAAAAGGTGGCCACCGCCGTCGATAGGCAATCTACATCGCCATCAGTAATGGAGGATGGAAAAAGTTCCTCCACTCTTTCTATATCGTCACACGAGCTGGCGGCGCGCTCGCACAGAAGTATAACGCTGCCGGCACACGCTCAATGACAGCAACGACCTACGTGGGGTCTGTATGTACGCTATAGTGTTAGCTGTGCGATCCATGCATGTGATAGATTTCCGTCAGTCATCCGACGGGCCTTTTAGAACATGCTGCTTTAGACCCCGTGTAGACGCAAGTTTGCGCGTGACTGGCATTCGCGATAGAGGACAAACAGATGCAAGGCTTATTGCACGCAAAAAGCACTGTGCGCAAAGCTAGTCCCTAAGTGGCTCCACGTATTTCCTGCATTCAACTTCTTTTATGCTGATTTCGTTCTGTACTTTCATTCGCTACTCTTCGCCTGACGCGCCGCGGTGGTTCAGTGATTTTGTCGTTCGGCTGCTGATCCCGAGGTCGCGAGATCGAATCCTTGCCGCGCGGTGGCCGCATTTCGACGGAGGCGAAATGCACGAACACCCGTGTGCTGTGCAATGCCAGCGCACGTTAAGGAACCCCAGATGGTCTAAATTATTACAAAGACCTCCACTACCGCGTCACCCCATGTCGCTTCGGGACGTAAAATCCCATATAACAATCCCTGAATGCTTCATACATTCTGACTGTACTGGTAGTGGCATACTTTAGTAGTTACCGTGAATTGCTGGGGATGTGCAAACAGTACTTTTTCCCAAGCGAATCGAATACGGATAGTGTAGCATCTCTTCCGAATCGAATACGAATAGTGAAGCTAAAAAACGAATGGAATATTAATCGAATATTAGTGCTAACATTCGTTATTTGTGCGAATATTCTCACAGAACGAAAGTCTTGCATAAAACTGAAGCGCCAGTGGTGGCACTGCTGTACGGTGAGTTTAAAACTAATAAATTTAAAGCTATAGCTGCTAAAAGACGCAACACTAATCTTCACTAACGGGTTGCAACATGAAGACACTACATCAACTCTAAGACCGTCAAGTTATAGGTATAGGAAAATAACCACCAGCTTGGTTTGATCAAATACCCTTTTCCCAAACATTTCACTCCAGAAAAGCCGAGCACCAGGCCTGAGGAAACCTTGTACTCACTAGAGGAGCGGTGGCTACCTGGCAGTACTTGAGTCGCACTGCAGGGAATGAGACTGGTGGCACGTAAGTATGAGACATGGCCTCAGAGATCGAGTATGAAGGCAGGATTTTGCTGAATTTGCCCAAATCCTGCCGCTTAGTCCAGCCTTAGAGGACATGTACAAGCATTGTGAAAGCCGCCACGTAAATGGACCGCGTCGTGGCTCAGAAACCTTCATCCCGGATGAAGAGTAACTCATAAAGTGACTCTTCATCTCGTTCATACTTTTCGCGGAAGGATGGTGCGTGGCGTCGGTGTGGGCCGTTTTTGGAACAGTCGTCAAGTAAAAATACCGCGGACCTTATTCGAACCTCCTGCCGATTATTCGAAAACTATTCTAAATGTGGAGAACATATTCGATTCGTGTCGAATAAGTTTGAAAATACACTATTTGATTCGTTCGAATAATAGAATACAAGAATATTCGATTCACTACTCGAAATTTTCGAATATTCGCACAGCCCTGTGAGTTGCGACTAATTCACAGCGTTAACCTGGGGAGTAGCTGAACATTATGCCGCGGTGTGCTTTACAGCAAAAGAGGCCGCCACTAGTGATTTCTCCGGGGCGCAGCAAGCTCGTGGGTGCGCCTCTGAATGTCCTTCCAGTGTCCAGTGCACTGTTCCTGCTGCCACGCCACCTTCTCGCGACGGAATTGCCAATGTGCTTTTTAATCGCTGCCTGCGCCCTAAGTGGTCGCACGTTTTGCTTCCGCAAGCGCTTACGTCGCAGTACTCGGCGCGCAAGGCGAATGGTAGGAGCGACGCACGCGCGGAGCTGGGCTTCGTGTACGGAATACAAAGCTCGCAAAGAACTTCGCCTTCGAGACAAACCTGGTCCCGCCCAGCGGGAACATACGCTGCTGTCCATAAACTTGCTTCGAACGAAACGCCTTTCGCAGCGCTGAATATTCAATGGCCGCTGGGTTGGTTTCGCTACAACCGATGCGTATCGAGTTTCCCGTACGTCGTCCGAGCGCGGGCGAGGGCAGATTTTAGTCGAAAGCCATGGGAGCGCGTGTTTTCCTTGGGAACGCCGTGTCGGCGCCTGTTCTGTGCAGCCGCTGACCCACGGCTTCAGCGAAGGTTCGCTTCTGGACGCCCTTGGCGAACTTCAGCGGGGCTATCATCTATCGTTCGCTGCAGCCGTCGCAGTTGCTCGACTGCCGAGCCGTGGGAAGTGGAGTGACGCTTCTAAAGAGTGTAGGAGGTTTTTATTTTATGATAGCTGGAACGATTTCCCTCTGCCCACCCGCCTTTCTTTTATTTTTCGTCTTTTCTTGCGTACTTCTTGACTCTTTTTCTTTCGACTGAAACTGTACAGACTGCGGTTCGTTCTCAAAAGTGAGACCCCGCCGTCACGGCAACCGGGCACGACGAATGAAGATAAAACCAAAAAAGCAGCCAGATAATTACCTGCTAAGGCCTACTGTGTACATATTTCGGGTGACTGCGAGGAGCATGGCTTGCGTGGCCTACAATCGCATGATTACCCCATTGTTTATACCGATATATCATGATTCGCTGCTGGTTTCATGTGCGGAATCGGGAAATTCTGGCTAAAGAAAGCATTTCGTGAACATGTTTTTTGCAGAAACGCGTAGCGAATGTTCTTGCTTAGTCCTGGCCCCATTCCTGCCACGGCTGCGCACGAAAGAGGTCTGGCACGGAACGGAGACAAAATCATTGACGCTGTCTGGGGACGCCCTCGCGAGGAGGCTAACAACAAGGTTGACTACGTAATTTTCTCCCGGTGTGTCATTGCGCACGACATGAATAGTGGGACATACTGTGTCCTCTGAATCACGACGTAAAATGGCTAGAATGTGATATTAGCCCAAAAGCTACTCCGTAATCCTTGGCAGGTGTGTCTTCCTTGGCGGCTGTATCTCTGCATTCCTCACCGCCTTGTAGCAACACCAGAGAGGGAAATATATTGTAACTTTTAGAAAATATACTTTGAAACATTATTTCGGCTCTGCTGTACTGCACGACGAACGGAAATTGTCTATTACAATTATTTAAGCAAAGACGTAATGAACATTTTTAAAAGCGCTCCAAATATTCTGACAAGATCATTCCACCTTCATGAAATGGCTTTAAAAGAATTCTTGTAAATAAAAGCCCTTTCCGCACTTTTCCCGAATCATGAGCTTATTTATACAAGCACATACAGGCACCAAGCTCAACGAGCACAATTGAACAAGAACAATGACGGAATATTTTCATAACACTCAGCGCGATTATTACCAGCTTTAAATATTTCAGCGGTAAAACGTAACGATCTGTCTGTTTCAAGGCGCCGCCTGCTGTTCCGGCTTTGCGGTCCCTTATGTTGTATACGGTGCCGCTCCGTAGACCTCAGCTGTGAATGCGACTGTTCCCGGGAACAATCACCTGTAACGCTCATTAGTTCCTCCGGCGCTGACGCCAGTACCCTGTCACGCTCAAGGGTTCCTTTGAAGTTAATAACTCCACCAACCTCTTGCAACGCCCAGCGGTTCCTCCGACGCCCACGCCTACGCCCTATAACGCTCAGAATTGCCTCCGACGCTGTCGGCTTCAGCCTTTGCAACGGTCAGGGCATCCGCCAACTGCAGCAGCTAGCAGCGCTAAAGGCTTTCCGACGCATCTCCAGAAGACAGCACGGAACTCTATGAGGAAAAACTCAGAACGCTGTTCATACTTATTGTTTTCTGGTTTCGTTTGACTTATTCATTGCTTAGCTGAGTATATTTTTAGTATTTCGTGCATTGTTGGGTTTATAGAGTGCGTTGGTTGTGTTGGTAGGTTTTGTGTAGTAGTATAAATTGTATTAAATGTGTGTTTGTGTTGCTATCACGTTTTGCATATCCATTCAACTGGCCGGAGCGTTCTCCCCTGAGATTCGTGACAGCCATGTTGAAACACATCATGATACCGCTGTCTTCAGTAAACACCAAGATAATCAAATGTGATGGGCTGACCACAACAATGTACCATACAATGACTTAACGTGAACATCTTTGATAGAAGGTCGTCTGGATAGGTTTTTAACATAAAGGAGACAATGAGGACACAAAGAGAGATTATCGGTTGGTGCCAGTCTTATCTGTGTGCCATATAGTATATATTTGACAGTAAAGTTATTCTACACATTTTAGAAACGAATTACAGATCGCACAGGCCTAAAGAAGCGCGGCATTTTGCACCCCTCCCCCCCCGGCTCATCACCACCCTAATAGTAATCGTCATCATCGCACCGTAGTAATAATTATTATCACTGACAAAAAAAGAAACACTGGCAAAAAGGGAGATTAATGAAATCTGACATCTGCATGCAAGTCTGTGTGCATTGTCTGCCGCGCTTTGACTGGGCGTCGTTCTTGGCTGTTTTTTCTTTTACTTGCTTTTCTTTTTGTTTACTGAGTCTTATTTTTCGTTTCCCATTTGCCTGGTTATACTTTCTTTATGTTCTTTTAGCCGCTCCACCTGTGACTACTCTAACTATTTCTAGCCACAGCAGGCGTACAGTGCGGCCATTCAGGAAAGAACAGTTAAAAAGTGACATTTGTAGATAAAGGGGCTCGTACGAGGCTGCCAATAATGGGCATCATAATTCTGAATAGAAAAACCGCAAAAGGTCTGTTTCCCTGCGCTGAAAACAGCAATTAAGTGTGTCGATTAGACTCACCGCGTCCAATTATCAAGCCCCCCCCCCCCCCCCCCAAAAAAAAAGAAAACTTGGCGTCTACTTCAAGACGTCCAGGAGGTTTTCAACTTGTCTAGCTGTACTGCAGCGCCTGCACTTGAGTCAGATATGCCTTACACGAAATGTTTCAATCATAGTCAACGCGTGGCACGCGCGTACTTTCAGGCTTTTGTTCCATTAAATCTGAAGGCTGCTCACAAGGTATTAATGTGGATTTTCGTGTGCAGAGAAAAATAATTCGAAGGCACATCAGAGTCGTGCGGTTGCGGCGTTGCGGCAACTTGAGTCCCCATGTGTGACTTTAGGCACAGAAGCGAACGACTTGTTCGTTTCAGTCCGTATCGATCAGGGAGTGTGCAGTGTATAAGAGTTTTTTCCTAGGGAGTTTTGGATTTCACCCAGGCTGGCAGCCTGGTTCAGCGAAGGAAATAATCGGCCTGGAACCGCTCTCTTGGAGTACGAAGTATTCGACGCTTCCACTTGGGAAAAAATCCTAATCGCTATGGCCCCGCGTACGCACCTTGTTGGAACCCAAGGAGGAAGGAAAGAACTTCCCATGGTGACATAAAATGTTTTCCTTATTTCGGTAGGCATGTCTTCGTACCGCTTTGTGTCGATGTATTCGCAGCCTATTCTGTCCAGCAGTGCTCTTCCAGTGTAGGTCCCTCCTAGTCTTTTAATTTGCGATTTTCGTTGCGCTTCCACCATTTGGAATGGGTCAGACCCATTCCAAAGAACATGGACCCCAGGCTCCACGAAGGCAGAAGGAAGGCCAGGGCAGAACACATTGAAAGAACACTAGCGGGGAAGGATAACACCTTCTACACGGACGCAAGCGCTATGGAAGTAGCGAGCGGCAGAAGCAAATACATAGGTACGGCAGTGGTAGTAAACAAAGATGGGGAACTAACCTCCGGGGCATCCACGGAAATCTGGAGTATAACGAACGCCGAGGAGTTAGCCGTAGCGCTGGCGGCAGCAAAAGGATATAGGGAGCACAAATCATTGAATATTCTCACGGACTCAAAAGAGACCTGTCCAAATTATACGAAGGGCAGAATTAGCAAAGCTGCTCTTAAGGTGCTCAGAGAGTGCAACCTCTCAGAGAGCATAACAGTCCAACATAATTTAATCTGGATACCTGCGCACGAGGGCATAAGGGGCAATGAGGCGGCGGATGGTCTCGCTCGAGCTTTTTGTTTCCGAGTCGGACAGCAGCAGGAGAGCCGTGGTCTGAGCGCCATGATCCTCGGGGACAGCTATTCAGAACTACTCCAACATCACAGAGGGGTGAGATATAAATATCCGCCCCCGCATAAAGGACTAACAAAGGAGGAGGCAACAGATTGGCGTAGATTGCAAACAGGTTCCTTCCCCAACCTCTTTATATACAACAAGATGTTCCCAACGCAATATAGGGGCACATGCCCGTGGTGCGGGGCCACACCCACACTATTTCACATAACATGGGAATGCGAACGAAACAACGCATTCCGAGAACACAAACCCCCGAGTGCGGAGCACTGGGAGAGCCGGCTCGTCAGCTGCGAGCTCGCCGTCCAAAAGAGGATGGTGGAGCACGCAAGGGATGCAACCAAACTCAGTGGAGCCCTGGACTGAGGGACCACCCTTTGCTGAAGAAGCCTTCCCTGCAGCGCAGCGTGAAGACAGCGACATGCGAAGCAAGCAAGAAGACTTCTGATCGCCTAAATACTTATGATTCAATAAAAGTTTTCCTATCCTATCCCATGGTGACAGCCAAAATGGCAAAGCCGATTACTAAAAGCAAAAGCTCCCGCCGCTGATCACCATCACAGAATTGTGTCCTACTACCGCCCTCTCTTGACGACATATAAAAGCGCAGAGAGCGCCGCACTTCATGAGTTTTTTTAAAGCAACGGCCTGTGTCGCTACTGTTGCTTGTAGCAGAATGCGCAGGGCATTAAGCGTGGGGAAGAAAAAAAAAATGTCGCGAGAAAATTCTGCGGCCCCTTTGTTTTGTGGCGCTGCATATCAACATGCCCATTCATTCATTACACGCCGCCTTTTCAAGAAAAAATCCGAGTCACCGGACCGAGACGCCACCAGAATTATTGTGACAAAGGAAAATCATTCATTGAAAAGGAAAACTGCTCTGTGTCATTACAAAAGCGTAATTCGACTGCCATATGCTTTGCGACAACTACTATAGGTAAGCAATCACGTGCACTGCAAGGAGAAAAAAAATTCGAGGGACACTAAAGCCCCGCCTTAAAGATAGGACGCGATAGCGTAATGGGTTAATATGTAGACTGTCATTCTCTACATTCACAAATCCCCCGGAGTCCTCACACCCCCTCCTGGCGCAGTAGTACAGCGATTAAGCGATGCGCCAGTATAACCTGTGATGGCAGGTGCTCTCAGCAGTGGGCCTCGTGCGACTCAGGTTGGTCTTCCCGAACGACCAATCATTAATTTAACTGCCACATGCCACGGTGGGCAGTTTGCTCACTACAAGGAGGGCAGGTTGTGATGATGCCGCAAGGTTACATGACCTAAGTAGCCCCCCCCCCTCCCCCCACCTCCTAGGTAGCTGTCTGGGGACCGTCTGCCAGAGACATGCTCGTGATTTTTCGCTCACAGCGCCGCCGCCGACACCGGATTTTCTGGGGAACGGGGCCTTTAACACTATCACGTTGAAATGTAAGCATGATGACCTAGCCCTAGCGCTTTTGAAGAAAAAAGCTAAAGATCTGCAGCATGGGAGTGGAATATCGAGCCTTCCACTACCCGTCGTCTCTTATAAACCACCTGGTGATTCGGGATGCTAAATCCTTTTCACGAACTTCGTAAAAACCGGTTTTCTGCGCTGTGGGGAGAACGTGGGAAAGCTTAATCCTCAACTCTTTCCTGTACGACGAACACAGCCCAGTGCCCAATACGGCGGCACCCATAGACCTCTTTTAGAAAAGGTCTAGCTGTACCATGCCATACGTTACCATGCCATACCATACCATACCATACCATACCATACCATACCATACCATACCATACCATACCATACCATACAATATCATACCATACCGTAACCAACGCTTAAAGCCTGGCCTCTAGTGACTCGAGCAGAGGATGAGGGAGAAACAAATAGGGAGAGAGAGATAAAGCGGCTGACGGCCTGTTCTACACATTGTTTTATACAACGAAGTGTCTGAAGATACGACTGATGTTCCCAGTCGATTTTGAATAAAGCCACGGGTGACGTCGCCGTAGGCTCGTCTAAAGTCACGTCCAACGTATGATGGTCATGCTGCTTAATTGCTATACATGCGCAGAGCTGGGCATTTCCGACTTTCGAAGCGCTGCAAAGAGAAGTTCGCTCATTCTTACATCTCCAAACCCCCCAAAACGACACAGATCGGCGTCTTTATCCCTGGTTGCGCGGAGCCAGCACCGCTGTCTGTCCCACCAGGTTGCACGTAAGCGAGGGCGGCAGTCCGTTTGCCCCATCAGTGGGAGCCATTGACGCAGCTGGGCTTGCTCAGCGGGAACCTGTGCTACCTATGCACTGAAAGGTACAAGAAGGAAGCAAAGTTTCTTTTTTGTGAATTGAGAAATAAACAGTCTGCTATACTGTGACCACTCTGCAAACTTCTCGCAGGAGTCGAGGAGACAATTATCTTTTAAAATCGGGAAGCACTTCGACAAGCGCAATTTATATACACCGTACTCGCCGAGGATTGCATGTGCTTCATTTCGAAGACTGGCGGTGGCCGCGCATTGCATGCAGTAAGGACTTCCACTTCATGAATTACTTCACGCAAGTACCCGCATGTTGCGCTTGTCAGCATGAACACGATCGTCATTTACGGGTAGGACAGGTTTTCGGTTCCTAATTCATGCTTCAGCCGCCGCGTTGGCTGAGTGGTTATGGCGCTCGGCTGCTGGCCCGAAAGACGCGGGTTCGATCCCAGCCGCGGCGGTCGAATTTCGATGGAGGCGAAATTCTAGAGGCCAGTGTGCTGTGCGATACCAGTGCACGTTAAAGAACCCCAGGTGGTCGAAATTTCCGGAGCCCTTCAATACGGTGTCTCTCATAGCCTGAGTCGCTTTGGGACGTTTAAACCCTCATAAACCATGAACCATAATTCATGCTTTCGTTGGGAAAACCGTTAAGGGCAGCGCCAGGACATAGTGAGAGAAGGCACCTTGATCACTGCCCATAAATCATTGCCCATCACATCATCAGCCCCTGACCATATGATCTCACAGGGATGAGAAACAAGTGTCAGGTCTCGAGAAGTGTCTTGTTGACCTCTGTGCTGGCCACAGCTAGTGGGTAGCATGAGTTCGTTGGGGATAGTCAGTTTGACTTTGACAATGTACTGCTATAGGTGTCTTCCCCTAGCATCTAAGCGACGATATCCCCATCTGGTATGCATGGCGTTAAAGTCTCCACCAACAATAACGCGATCCTGGGGACATATCCTTGAGAAGTGTTCCAAAAAAGATAGATCCACTCGATAAGTCGAAGTGCCGAACGGTATGGCACAAAACAAAAAATAACAATTAAGGCTTGCTTGTCACCATCTAAGGTAAGCCGCACTCTACCTCCTGCGCCTGCGTGCATAACGCGGAATTATCAAGCTCGGTATTGGCAGCGCGCGAGAGGACAAGAACGCATGCTGGTCCATTGGCTACTGGATCCTTAGATCGCGATCCTGGTCCAGGACGTCAGTGCTCTATTGAAGGGGTGCAGTAAGATTTGTACCCTATTAAATAGGGCCTAATAGTGCCAGTCTCTTGAAGTAGGATAGCTAGAGGAGGCGTCGTCGTAATTAACAGTCTCCTCTGAAGTTCTACTTGTATGCGAGGGATTTCCCGGCTGTTCCCCAGAAAGGACCATATAGGAGAGTCCGAAGCATAAACATCATGAAATTTCGCGCTAGTACCCGCCATCATTAAATTCGAAGGTGCGCGAAAGCGAAGATGCTATGTGCCCGATTCCGGGCTCTTGATTCAGAGAAACCTGTGGCATTCCTGGGAGTCGAAGCATGCGCTTGATCACCTCGGCAGTGACGAGTTCGATAATGCGCTTGAGCTGGTCTTCATCTAAGTGCACTGTGCGCTAGCGATCTTTCGCAAGCTGCGTTTCTGCGTCGTGTTGTGTAGCACGGAGAGTTTCAACATAAGCCCGATTTATGCATTCTTGCTTTGGTGCCGTCGCAGGATGCTTAAAAGTTGTTGCTAGGGATGAAACAACGGCATTCCTGAGACTAATGCCCTCAGATTGTGTGGAGCGATTTGTGCGTCTTGCCTTTTAGTTTTGTGTTCCCTGCCTCGTGTTTTCGGTAACGGCTGACTTTGTATTTGAGGGAAGTCCTCATTGAGAAGCACGAATGGCTCCGAGGCTGGTTGCAGTGTATTGGCAGGGCTCTTAATTGTACCCAGTCATCGACAACGTTTGGATGCCACGTAGAAGCTCGGCTTGTTGCTTGCGCTCCTTTCGTCGTGATAATCGAGGTTCCCATGTGCAGGGCGACCACAGAACAAGCACCGACGTTGGTCGACTAGTGGACACGAATTTGTCCAGTGCCCGATTTTGTGACAGGTCTCACAAATGACAGATTTCTGGTGATAATGTGCTACCGGTAGGAGCATATATGCTCTATAGATTAATTTTGCGGGAAGTCTGGAGCTTTGAAACGCGATGACAGCTGCTCCGTTCTTTCCCATGGGCCTGGCGTTAATGATATTGCATCAGCAGCACTGTCACATATATTAAGGAGCATAAATTAAATTTTAAAGGAAAAAGGTGTGAATAAGACGACGCGAATTAACCGAAGAATAAAGAAGAGGAAGAAGCATTCGTTGATGTGGAGAGAGATGATTGGTGGAGAAGCATTCGGTGAGGTGGAGAGAGTTGATTGGTGGAGAAGAGAAGACGACGACGACAAGGCTTACGTGGACTAACACGGAGGCTATAAAAGGGCGAGTGAGAGCGAGGCACTGGGGAGAACAGCAGAGAAGCGGAGGCTCCGGCGGGTCAGGGACACATCGGCTGGAAGAGAGCGACGCTGGCTGCTGCTCCGGTGAGCTCGCGTTCTACGGCAACGCATCGTGGACTCCCTACCGTGCCTGAGCCCGTTACGGGGAGTCAACAGAGGACGCTACCACCTGCTACGGCCAGGGGTATCTCCAGCGCTGTTGCCACCCATCCGGGTGGTGCCCCCAACGCCAACAACACCGGCATCACCTCCACGGGCGCTTGGACCGGGAGCTTGTACGACGCAGCCAGCGACGCCAGCCCAAGCGCGTCGAACGCCGCCAGCGACGCCAGCCCAAGCCCGGCGAATGCCGCCTCGACGCCGCCTACTGGATCCATACAACGCCGCAGCCGCACCGAACCAACCGTGAGCACGAACACCGACCACGAATAGTAGAACGCTAGTAGTAGACGCTGGTAGCAGTGGGCCCGGGTCGTCTGTATTTATTGCCTTTGTGTGTTGTGTTAGTTTTGTTAGTTTTGTGTTCTAGTGTGTGTGTCACGTAGGGTGTATTAAATGTGCGTTTGTGTGGGTACACCCGTCGCCTAGTCCATTCTTTGTCCGAGTGTTCTCCGGAGAGATCCGTGACAAAGATAAGTGGCGAGCCGGTGCCAGGATTCATTTCCTTTTTTCTTTTTTGCTTTGTCTCGGATTTTTCCGATCTCTCGACGGCAGAAAGTATGGATTTGGCAAAAACGTTAGAACTGGCGCGCTCAAGCTAGGGTTAAGCAAGGAAGAGGCGATGCGTCTCTATGACGAGGAGGGAAAGAGGAAGAAAGAGGAGGCAAAGAGGCAGAGAGAGGAAGCAGATAGGCAGAGAGAGGAAAGGGCGCAAGCACGCGCAGACGCTCGTGAAGCAGAAGAACGCGAGGCGAAAAGAGCTCGCGAGGCAGAAGAGCGAGAAGAGAAAAGAGCTCGCGAGGCGGAATAGCGAGAAGATAAAAGAGCTCGCGAGGCAGAGAGAAGAGCTCGCGAGGCAGAAGAACAAGAGAGAAGAAGGATAGAACGGGAGAAGGAGTTTATTTCGTGGAAACAGGCGCATGTCGGGGGAGGATATGAGGAGATCACGGACAATGATCAGCGTTCCTTAGCGGGTACAGAATCTCTAGACCGGCCAGAGTTTGCCCAAGGAAGCTGATGGCTTATTTTGATGACAAGAGAGATGATTTGGATGCATATCTGCAACGATTCGAGCGGATAGCTTTGGGGCAAGGCTGGGAGCGCAGTGAATGGGCCACGGCATTAAGCATGTCTTTAGTCGGAGAGGCGATGAATGTGTTTGGAAGGATGCCTGCTGCTGATTCCATGGAGTACGAGAAAGTCAAAAAGGCACTCCTCCAAAGATTCAGGCTTACGGCAGAGGGTTTTCGTGAGAGATTTCGCACCGCGAAACCTGAGGATTCGGAAACCGCGAAGCAGTTTTCCTGCAGGCTGAACAACTATTTTGATAGGAGGCTTGATATGTCAAACACAGAAAAGAGTTTTGAAGGGGTGCGTGACAAGCTGGTCACAGAGCAATTTTTAGCGTGCTGCAGCTCAAAGCTAGCGCTATTCCTGAAAGAAAGAAAGTTGTGTTCATTGGAATAGTTCGCCGACACTGCAGACCAATTCCTCGAGGTTTAAGGGCTAATAAATTTGAGTAAGGCAAAAAAGGAAACCCGAAAGACCTTAGAGACCGATGCGGCAAAACCAAGATCATATGGCGGTGCATCTAAGGCGCCAGTAAGGTGTTTTCTCTGCGGCAAGGTGGTACACCGTGCAGCTGACTGTCGGACTAGTAGTGCTGCCCAAAAAACGCAGGTTGTGTGTCAAGGTTGTAAGAGGAGGGGTCATACTCTGGATGAGTGCCGATACAGAACGCAGGACCGAGCTGCATGCGTTGTCGACTCTAGGGTAGAACCTGTCACGCCATCCGAAGTTCCACAGCTGAAAGGAGAGCAAACGCCGCTGGAAAATGAGGCAGTGAGTGGAACATCGAAGTAGAAAGCAGCAATGCCGGTGGTGGTTGGGCAAATAGGGGACCGTCCTATATTGGTGCTTAGAGACAGTGGAGCTAATACAGTCTTGGTTAGTAGAAGCCTGGTGAAGGACGAGGATCTTACAGGGGAAGCGTCGGTCGTCACTCTGGTAGACAGCACAGTAAGGTACCTTCCTGAAGCCAGGATTCTAGTGTCCACGCCATATTACACTAGGCAGGTAGTGGCAAAACGCGTAGACCATCACATCTACGATCTCATCTTGGGAAACATTACGGGTGCAAAAAGTGTCGAAGACCCCGATCCCGAGTGGAGGATGCTCGACGTTGAACATCCAAAGGAGGAAAGGCCCGCGAAAGCTCGGATGGGTGCAGTCAGCTTCTCGTCGGCAGTGGAGACAAGAGTTCAAGCGACAGCCCGAGCAACGCAGCGTCCGCTCTCTACTGTTATGATGTGCCTGAGCGTAACACCGGGAGAAATTGCAATTAGGCAAAAAGAAGACCCTAGCCTGAAGACCTGCTTCGAAAGAGTCGGGGAACGAGTGAAAAGAACGAAGTGTCGTTCGTCATTCGAATATCAATTGGTAAATGGTCTTCTGCACAGGGAGTGCACATTTAGTTAAGGAAGGCGGGTCCAACAGCTGGTGTTACCGAGAGATATGCGAGAGAGAGTGGTACGCTTAAGACATGACGCCATTATGGCCGGACACCAGGGTGTCCAAAAAACGGTGACTAGGATCACCGAAAAGTTCTTTTGGCCGGGTGTTCAGAGTGACGTTAAGCGCTTTGTTCGATCATGTGACGTGTGCCAGCGCACAGGTCCGAAGGGAAGAGTTGGTCCCGTACCTCTGGACAAGATGCCAGCCATCGACCTATCGTTTAAAAGAGGGGCTATTGACATTGTGGGGGTGGGATAAGGTACTAATAATCCCCAATTTCAATGAAGACAGAAGATAACGTTGGAGCGGACTTTATGAGTAGAGCCAACTGAACAGCTCTAGGTATCTCTGGAATGTAACTTTTTGATGTTGTAGTTGATTTGTTGTTGTTGCTGTTGTTGCTGTTGTTGGTGTTATGTGATCATACAAGGGTGCGTGTTGTGGACACGAACATGTTTATTAAGGACTCTGTACGGACAACGGCAGTGGTGTGGTAGTGTTCTGAACACGCAGTTTGGTGTGCTATGTTAGTGGCGTGCTCATGATGTGTGCTGGACATCTGCGGTGTGGTGTGTGCTGGGTCCAGAATCGCCACAGAAGATAGCCGGTTGGCTGGATGGCTTGGAGATGATGATGACGTGAGCAGTTTTTCATGGAAAAACTCTTGAGAGAGGGGGCCCTTGTCACATATATTAAGGAGCCTAAATTAAATTTTAAAGGAAAATGGTGTGAAGAAGACGACGCGAATTAACCGAAGAATAAAGAAGAGGAAGAAGCATTCGTTGATGTGGAGAGAGATGATTGGTGGAGAAGCATTCGGTGAGGTGGAGAGAGTTGATTGGTGGAGAAGGTTAGAAGACGACGACAAGGCTTACGTGGACTAACACCGAGGCTATAAAAGGGCTAGTGAGAGCGAGGCACTGGGGGGAACAGAAGAGAAGCGGAGGCTCCGGCGGGTCAGGGACACATCGGC
Organism: Amblyomma americanum; assembly: GCF_052857255.1. Lineage (NCBI taxonomy): Eukaryota > Metazoa > Arthropoda > Arachnida > Ixodida > Ixodidae > Amblyomma > Amblyomma americanum. The sequence goes on along the minus strand of NC_135497.1, from coordinate 27,028,788 downwards.
GGGAAGAGAGCGACGCCGGCTACTGCTCCGGTGAGCTCGCGTTCTACGGCAACGCATCGTGGACTCCCTACCGTGCATGAGCCCGTTCCGGGGAGACAACAGAGGACGGTACATTCTATCCCTTTCTTTTATTCTTTTATATAGATTTTTTCCCCAATGTTTTCTTATTTTTCTGTTTATTGTCTTACTTTCTCACTGAGGAAAACCTGCGTTATAGCACGAAAGATACTGAAGAAGAAACTTTTTATACGCTGATTTTGGGTCGGTGTCTTTAAATATGGGATCCTAGTCTGCTTGCTCTAGAAGAGAACGGAAGTCTTCCAACGTGTTTTCGTTCATTGTACGAACCAGTAACCTGTTACGCTTCCCTTTGCCATAGTTTTTCTCCGCGACAGAGACCAGGCAAAAGATTGGCATGTGGTCACTGATATTGCTTGTTATCACAGCAGCAGACAGATTCTCGACTTCAATGCTCGTGACGCAGACATCAATACACGTGGCTGTATTTGAAGTAATCCTGGTTGGTAGCGTTAACATATTTTTGCATGCATCTAGAAATTCCTTTGCGCATGGTCCATCAGATAGTGTATTAATGATCACATCTCCGATGATAACAATAGAGCTAGGCAGCTAGATTCCCAAGTGATTCCAGGGCGTTTTCGAAAAAAATTATAAATTTGGCTACAATGCCGGATGGCGGCCCGTACTGTGCACCGATCAAGACGTTAGATATCTTAACAAAAAGGCTTTAAATATTTTCGTTCATCTTAGTTAGATGATCAAAAATTAGATATGGGTACCAATTCTTGAAGTATACGACTATGCCACCACCTCTCCTATTTTCTATACTAATGGTTGCGCTCTTATAACCCTGAATGTGTGGCGGCACATCGACGTTCGTCGAACATGTCTCAGTAAGGACTTTTACAACAAATTTTGCCGTAAGTGAGTCGAGAAACATTTCGAAATCATCTGTCTTGTTTTAACACTTCTCATATTCAGATGCATCGTAGCAAGCTGTCCATTCCTATTTGTGTACGTTTTGTTGAATGTAGGACTGTCATAATAGGAACAACAATTTCCCTGCCTGTCCATTTTAGGGGTTTCTGTAGCACATAGAAATGCGGGTCATGGTATCTAGCTTGAAATCTTCGCAATATCTGCCATATTTGCTGTCCTCACAATGTCTGCCTCCTCGTCCTTCCTAGCCAGAATTCGGCCGTCAGCAAATCACACAAACTTCTATTCTGACCTTTTCTTTTGAGCAATGGCTGCACCGAGAAGTTTTTTGTTTGTGCCAGTCAGGTGTTCGTTCACGTACATAGGAGTGCCTTCGCCGCCATAGTCAAGGTCTTTAGTGTAAATTTTCGGTTTCTTACATTTAAACAAGAGATTGTCTCGCTTTGTGCGCTGCACAAAACGGGCGACAATGTTCTTCTCGTCGGATTTGACGGTACTGATGCGGTGGCACACATCGATATCAGAATCAACAATCGGCTCGTCTACCAGGCTTCCAATCCTTTTCACTATGTCTGCCGCATCGCCTTCCTGAGGTACACCTTTTATTTCCAAATTGTTCGCTCTCATATACTGCTCCAGTTCTTAATTCTTTTCGGTCAGCTTTCGGTTTTCAGCAGTTCATTTTGTTTAGTCAGTCTTACAAACTTCTTTCCGTAGCTCTTTCATATCAGATTTGATTTCATTGACGCCGTCACAAATGTCACTACAGTGCGTCGCTCTGTCTTTCCAATTTCGCAGGCCAGCCCTCATTTCGCGCTTGAAATCATCAGAGGTTTTTGCTAAATCTTTCACTTCCTTACTCATTGTTAGATGACAAAAAATAGCAAGCTATAATGCAGTTTGCAAAACGCACAGTCAGCGTCACAAGAAAAAGCTAAAGCACTTCAGGAGCATCTCATGCAGAGAACATAAGTAGTCAAAGTAAAAAGTGGCAGCAGCGACAAAGCGGACAATTAAAATTTCAAAAATGTGAGTACGTCTCATTCATAACTAGCCTAAAGTGGAAGCAAAAAGCCTTTAGCAGCAGTTCTTCGCAGCTTCGCCGCTCCTGCCAAGTGAGAACTTGTCTTGTCTGTTGCCAGGAAGAAAGAAAAGGAAAGTGCACAGGCCTGCCCACTGGCTCAAGCAGAGCCACAATCGCTACCACGTGCAGATAGTAGGAGAGTTCAAAGATGGGATAGAAAGATAGGATAGAAAAGATGCGCGGTATAATGACCCAGGCCGATCCCGGAGGCACTGCAATACCGGGCCAACCGGTGGCGGAAGTGAAGCAACCTTCAAACACTCCGCCACATTTCCAAAAATAAGTCCAATTGCGACCCGTATCAGATATTCTACGGGGTCTCCTATATAGCAAACTGGCCGAGGTTGCGGGGCTCCTTTTGAAGCGTCCAGGCCCTGACGTATTGCAACGTAGGCGCAGCTCTGGTGCCGGGTTGAGGCGCAACCGTTGATGATAAAGCCGGTTATCTTGCAGGCTTCGCACGTGCGCTTATCTGTCAGAGCCGGTACCGCAGCTACAGTAGAAGCAAAAAGCCTTTAGCAGCAGTTCTTTGCAGCTTCGCCGCTACTGCCAAGTGAAAGAGTGAAACGTGACAGCATGTCGCAGCGTTGCCGAGGAGTGCGCTAACGCCAACGCCCGTTCCGAGCGACGCCTGGTCCGTTGGACAATTGAGGGAAAGGACGCCTGTCTCGCATATCTAGGGGGGCACCCGGACCGGGCTGTAAGGGAAGGAAATTGAAATTAAATTTTTTTTAAGGAAAGGAAATGACGCCTGTCTCACAATTATCGCTGGACACCCGTACCGCGCCGTAAGGGAAGGAAAAGGAGGAGGCGGAGGAGTGCGAGCAGGAGGATTTTCGCGGACGGCCAACGCCGCCGACGCCGACAATGGCTTTTCTGCGACACGAGCTCCTTAACGCTGTCGCGTTAAAAAGTACAGTAGTGAGGGGCTCCCGAATAATTTCGGCAATGGGGGATTTTCACCTACACTGACATCGTACAGCACACACAATAAATAATTGGTTTTGGGTAAATCGCAGTAAAATCGCAGTAAATCTCTCACACGTCTTGGTGGACACGCCAACCGCCCCGTAAGCGAAGGGATAAAGGAGTGAAAGAAGAAAGGAAGAAAAAAATTGATGTTGACGTAGCCCTGCTAGGCCACGATATACGTAGCGTAAGCGCGGCGACATTTGGTTCGGAAGAGTTAATATGTGAAAGGCGCACATTCACTCATCATCATCATCATCATCCCGACTACACCCACTGCAGGGCAAAGGCCTTTCTAATGTCTCTCCAATTAACCCTGTCTTTTGCGAGCTGCGTCCACCCTATGTCTGCAACCTTCCTAATCTCATCCGCCCACCTAAGCTTCTGCCGCCCACTGCTACGCTTGCCTTCTCTTGGAATCCACTCCGTTACCCTTAAGGACCAGCGGTTATATTGTCTTCGCAGTACATTCCCTGCCCAAGCCCATTTCTTTCTCTTGATTTCGACTAGGATGTCATTAACACGCGTTTGTGCCTTCACCCATTCGACCCGCTTCCGGTCTCTTGAGTTAACACCTATCATTTTCCTTTCCATGGCGCGCTGTGCTGTCCTTAACTTAGGCAGAACCTTTTTCGTTAGCCTAAACGTTTCTGCCCCGTAGGCGAGTACCAGTAGGATACAGCTGTTGTACATTTTTCTCTTGAGGGATATTGGTAACCTGCTATTCATGAACAGAGAGAACCTGCCATATGCGCTCCTCCCCGTTCGGCTACTTCGGATACTTTAACTGTCTTATTCATATTGCAAATGACATTGACCTCCTCGTCTCTTAACGCATACATCTGCTTTTTCCGTATGCCTAGTTTCCTCTTGACCGCTTTTAGGCTACCTCCGTTCTTTAGCGCATGCTCGATTCTCTCCATATTAAACTTCCTTATGTCGGATACCTTGAGCTTATTTATTTTGCGCCTTTCTTTATTCATGGTTAAACATCGAGCTGTCGTGGCTTCTGGCTGCCCTGCTAGACGGACGCAGAAATGACTAGCTCCGAGCGAGGTCTCGTATCTGCCTCTGTTGGCCGGGATGCATCGATTTTTGGACCACCTCCTGGTTATCGATGGCAGATGCCGGGGCTAGCAAAAATCTTTTCCTTCCTTTTTACTATTATTTTTAATAAAACCACTACCACCACCACCACCTGGTTATCGCTTTCTGCTACCAACGCTGCTGCCTGACGAAGGCATGTGCTTGTGTGTTTTCTTGCATGGTGATACCTCCAAGCGTCCGTATTGAATAGATGACTTTCGTCAACCATTAGAAGACGCCGGCGTCCTTAAGGATATTAGCGGCATTGGTGCTTACGATATGAGGCACTTTCCCTCGTGAGGTTCTGTACCCAGGAAGGGAAGAACGCTGTGCTTGCGGCCGGAGGCCTGAGTGTGAAAGGCGGCTACTGTGCTATTATTGACCCCTATAGAAAGGATATCAAGGTCAAGATTCACTGGGTGCCGTTTCACATACCCAGTGGGACCCCTCGGAGGGCTCTGAGCGAGTTTGGAGAAGTGGTGGAAATTAGGCATGAGGAATGGAATGTTCCAGGATTTGAATCAGCGTAGTCGACAACACGTGTCGCTAGAATGGTCCTTAAAGCGGGGGTCACGGCGGAGGAGCTGCTGCATCTTTTCAAGTTCCACGGGGGCTCCGTTCATGTGGTTGTTCTTGGTAGGGCACCTGTTTATTTCCGATGCCGCAGACGCGGTCATATCCACGGCGACTGCGAGACGCCGTGCTGCACTAAGTGCCGCGCCTTTGGTCATGTCCGTGAGGACTGCATGCGTACGTACGCCAATGGGACAGGGGCGGCCTCAGAAGACTGTGACGATAAAGAGGACATCATGGACATGAGGAAGCTGAAACGACGGCCCCTGATGACCGTTGTAAGAAGAGCGCGTGTGGTGAACAAGGTAGCGTCTGTGACGGAAACATGAAAACATCGAGTGAGACGCCTAAACAGCAAGGTAACGTTAGAAACGGGACGGAAACGCCGTCGATGAGCGATCAGGCCTCTGCAATGAACGCCGAAGTGGAGCCAGTCCATGATGACGGCATCACAAGACACATTCGGCCTCGCTAAGCGTGCCAAGTCGATGTTGCCACCTCCTTCTTAACATTCTATCGAGGTCAGGTTGCTACGCCTCGCCAGTGGCTCAGAGCCATTGGGGCCAAGGAGAAGTACATACTTGAGTCTCGGTCTTCGTCCGCGCTCCTGTACACAGCGCAAAGCGCGCGGATTAATCGCCCCTTCTTATGGGTAATGCGCGCGCCTGGTAAGCCACCTGTATCTTGTTCGTGCTCACCATTCTCAGCATGGCTTGTCTTCCGTCAAATTTAAAATGCGGACCGTTAACCGTGCTTGGACTAGCAGCTAGGCATAAACAATGTCAGCTTAGGCGTCTGTTGTATGAGAAAGACCTTGACATTCTTGCAGTACAAGAAACAAAGATAGAGAGTGAGAGCGCGACAGATGCTATGGTTGCGCAGTTCAAGTTGCGTTATAACGTGCGAGCTTGTCATGCAGTGGGGACATCAGCGGGCTGTGTTCTGTTAATTAAGAACTGTCTTGGTATCGAGCAACAAGTAGGCGTGTGTTGCACGAGGGGCAGGATTGTGCTCTGTGATCTGTTGTACGGGGAGGAAAATTTGAGTCATCTGTGCGTATGCTCCTACAAAACCGCGGGAACGTCTTTTGTTTTTCCAGGAACTGTGTGCGTACATCGAATGCAATAGACTTATCTCTAGGGTATTTCAATTTATTTTTATTTACATTTCAAATGTGTTCTCAGTGCAGAAGACCGATCAGGCTCAGCGGTTACCGAAAGCGAAAGAGCTGTTTTCTTGAAAGAAAACATTGAAAAGTATTCACATCAAGACGTAGCCCAGTTTGCAAAGGGGGGAATGAGATCTCATTATACGCATTTCCAAGGGCGCAGTCATGCTAGGCTAGATAGAGCTTACGTTTCCCTTGAGCTAGCGGCGATTTGCGATAACTACATCGTCGAACCGGTTACATTTAGCGATCACTGTTGTGTCATATTCACCATGGGAAAGAACCTGACACCTTAAGCGAAATTCAGCTGGGACATGTGGAAGCTCAATTCAAAATTATTAAAGGACGATACGTTTCTTTTCGAAACAAAGGACGTGTTAGAAAAAGTTTGGTTGAGTTATGGGAAACTTGGGCAGAAAAGTGGGAGGAATTTAAAGTGGATGTAAAAATGAGGGCTACCGAAAGATCCGCAGAAATCAAACATGCTAAAAAAGCTGATCAAAAGAATCTAAAAGAGATGTTGAAGAATTAATTTTGAAGGAAAATAGAGCTCCGGGACTATACACTGATCTTATCAGCGAAGTTAAAGCCAAGCTTGAGGCTATCGACGTGACCAGGTTTCAGGGCGCTGCAATCCGAGCACGAATGGATCGTTTGCTGGCAGATTATATGCCCAGTAGGCGTAATTTGACGACAGAAAAAAGATACGCTAGAAGAAAAGACATCCTAGAATTTGAAAACAAAGGCAATCTGGCAGACGATCCGAAGGTGATAAGGGAGGCTTTCAGTCAGTAATACCGTGATTTCTTCGCTTCCAAATCGGCGGATGTACAGGCCTTACAGGCTGTATTTAAATCAATTACCTCAACTGACCAGTGAAGACACTGACATCCTGTCTGCCGACTTATCAAAAGCGCAATTGGAATAGGATACTGATGAGCTTCACTTTGGGAAATCGCCAGGTCCTGATGGGATAACAGCGGAATTTTATAAGGCATTCAAACGCGAAACTTCTCTAATTTTACAGCATGTTTATGAATAGTCATTTAGAATATGTTTTTTACCACCGTCGTTTTCTCGTGCGCATACAGTACTTATACCGAAAACGGACAATCCTGCTAAGCTTAAGCAAGTTTCTGGTTATCGGCCGATAACGCTTAGTAATGTACATTATAAAATTTTTATGAAAGTATTAGCCAAACGTTTACAATAAGTTACGAACCTCTTGGTTGGCCCCCACCAGACGTGTGGAATTCAAGGGCGGACCATCTTCACGAATGTTTATGTCACAGGAAGCATACTGGAATGCTGTGACGCTGACTTTAGGCTAGTTGCAATGTTGCAGATTGATTGAGAAAAGGTTTTTGACCGTGTAAGTCATGACATTCTTTTTAAAATCCCCGAACATGTCTGTGTTGTGGAAGTAATTTTAAAAGTGGTTAAAATGGCTTATAGTAACTGTACCACGATCTGGTTGTTAACCGAGAGCTCACAGACAGAATTGCCGTGAGAGCATCCGTGTGGCAAGGTATGTAATAAATAACAGGTTTATTCTTGGTTTTGTACTAGAAGCATGTGAAATCAGTCTGGACTTATGCCAATGATGTGGCATTTTTCCTATGGATCACAGCAGCATAGAACATGCGATGTCGGTTGTTCGCCGGTTTTGTGATGTACAATATAGTGTTGTTAATCTAGAGAAATGTGCGGGCCTTTGGGATGGGAACTGGACATCAGCGCATTTGTTTCATGCAAGTTTAAAATAGTCACAAGTCTCTCCCAAGTACCTAGGTGTTCCTCTTCACATGTATCGAGATAACGATGACTTTTGGAAGAAGAAAACTCAAGAACTGTCCACGCGTACACAGAAATGGTCGGGAAAGGAGCTGTCTATATTCGCGCGCGCCAACATATTAGTGCATACCTGGTTTCAAAACAGTGCTATTTGTTGCATATCCTTTCGTGCTCTCAACTTAACATTCAAAACTTTCATAGTCTCTTCGCCGTTTTTGTTTGGCAGTCCTCATGGGAGAGGACTAAACATGATCATTTATTTCTGCGCCTGAGAAAAGGGGGTCTTTCCTTGCCACACTTGTACCTGAGGCAGGTGGTGTCAAAATCACACTGGCGAGTCACTGATGTCGCGCGATAGGTTTAAACCGATTCGATACGCACCTTCAACTTGTTCCTAACGCTCTGGAAGTCGTAACTGATTTACCTAATTTGTCAGCGCGGCGACTGCGACTCGCCGGTGTGAACCAACCTTTAGTTCGACCTTCAAAAGTATTTTCCCTCTCGCTCTTTCTCTTTCTTCGTAGCCTTTGGTTACCCATCGTCGACCGTCAAAGAAACATCTGGATGTGCACAGGGGAAGCGCTTTCTGCAACTGCTGCACAAACGCATTCCCTGTGTTGGTTCATAGAAGCCCTTGCATTCTATTGAGGTTGCCCTCTGTCTCCACTCTCTCCTATTCTATATCGTCCTCTTCTTCAACGTTCGAGCGAATAACGGGGAAAACACAACCCCCTACCTGCACGGACATAAGATGCCATGAAATTCAGGCCTCGACGGAAGCCCGTCTGGTCGGGTATGTTCATGGCGGAAATTCTTCAAGCGCCGACCAATCCTATAAAAAATGACGTTTCGGCCCCTGCTTACGGAGGCCTTGTTCACAATGAAGGAAAAGAATGAAGGTAGGTTATATAGGTTTCATGATATGACGTAAGCAGCGGGAGTATATCGGGGTTACATTGCCTTCGTTGCGTTTAAGCGTGTTTGCCATCGCCTGAATATAAAAAGATTCCAGGTAAAGGCTTGTCGTCGTGCTCTTTTCTTTTCCCGTTATCTTCGTGCCGTCCCAGTCGATGTCATGGCCCTCGGAGACAGCATGATCAGCCAGTGCGTCGGTTCCCACGAGCTTATTCTTCAGCGCAAACACAGACCAAGTAAGAGGCGAGGCACACACACCAGTGCTGGTTTCAGCGCTGGTTTTTGTGTCTCGTCTCTTACTAGGTCTGTGTTTGTTTACGCTGTTGAACCACCACTATGCATCAACACCAACTAGCCCAATCTGCAGTTCTTCTAGAGTTTATTATTGATATCATTGTGGTGCTGCTGCAATATTTTCCGCAAATCGCCTTTTTCACCTATGCAGACAGGCTCACAAGCAGCGCTGGGAATCCTATACAGGATGCCCGGGAATTTCTCATTCTTTATTTTGTCTTTGACTGTAACCAATGCGTGACGGATCTTCCGCGCGGGTGCATGTGCGACGTCGACTTCGTACGATTGGAATATGCGGGATAAGCGTTCACTTACTCCGGGGACGTAGGTATCGAAATCATTTTCTTCTTATCTCGCTTGGGTTGCTGTAGCGGCGGGTGAGCTATATAGGCGATTCTCAGATTTTCGTATGAAGGAACTGGGATAGCCCGAAGACAGCAGATCACGGCGAACGGTATCCAGATCTGTCGCTTTCTCTTTTGGCGTAGAGCAGAGGTTTTCGGATCAGCGCACAAGTGAGGCAACAACGGACCTCTTGTGACAGGCCAGGTGTACGGAACTGAAGTCGAGGTACATGCCAGTGTGCGTGTCCTTCCAGAATACACTAAATGACATTCCAGGGCTGTGGAGTTTCATCGGAACGTCTAAAAAAGGCAGACGACCGTCTACTTTCTCTTCCATAGTAAACTGTATGGTCGGTTCTGTGATGTTGAGGTGCAAACGGAATGATAATAATAATAATTGGTTTTGGGGGAAAGGAAATGGCGCAGTATCTGTCTCATATATCATTGGACACCTGAACCGCGCCGTAAGGGAAGGGATAAAGGAGGGAGTGAAAGAAGAAAGGAAGAAGGAGGTGCCGTAGTGGAGGGCTCCGGAATAATTTCGACCACCTGGGGATCTTTAACGTGCACTGGCATCGCACAGCACACGGGCGCCTTAGCGTTTTTCCTCCATGAAAACGCAGCCGCCGCGGTCGGGTTCGAACACGGGAACTCCGGATCAGTAGTCAAAATGAATGCTCTCAGGGCCGATTTGTTGTGTATGCAGAAACAGTCATCCACATAAGTAAGGAAGACTTTCGGGAATGCTCTCAGAGTCGATTTCTTGTGTATGCAGAAACAGTCATCTACATAAGTAAGGAAGACTTTCGGGAGCGGCGTGAAGCTCTTGAGAGGGCGCGGGACTCCTGTGACTCCATTGTCAAGTTTGAAGCGGTGAGAGAAATCGATGCTCCCATAGCCGTACCCTGGACCCGTTTAAATATGTTCTCCTCAAACGTGAAGTAGGTGTTTGACAAACAGAACTGAAGAAGTCTGCTCAGGTCTGGAACAACAATGGGTGTTCTTTCCGGTAGGCCTGCATCCGCTAGGAGTGGGAGGCGGCTCTTCTCGGCTGCCAGGAACTATCGGCCCAACAGGCCCTGGTTTGGCGGACCTGCGCAGCAGTCAGGATCAACGGGGTCCCGGAATGAGGGACTCCGCCTTCTATTGCAAGGGGCGAGACCCACTAGGGGCCTTTCCCCGACCACCTCTCTGTACATATAGATTAATAAATCCTTTTCACCACCACTACCGCCTGGAGCGCATCTATGCAAACCTTGACGGCCAGGTCAGGGGTGCGCTCGTAAACAGTGATTTCACGTCAAATGACACCAAAATTTCATCGTCCTCTATAACCATGTGCGAACCTTTTCAATGAAGTCGTGTGAATTGTGCACGTGCGTTTCGTTTTTGCCGACCAAAGGGGAGATAACACGATGCAATTAGTTCGACAGCTTGTGCAGCCGGAAGCGGGTGAAATCTACGATTGGGCGCATTGGGTTGCCTTCTTTGTGGATCTTTGGCAGTCCAAACGGAGCGGGAGCGGAACCATTTTTTCAGAGAAGGAAGTAGTAGAGGGACTTGTGTTGTGGCGAGACAAAGGAGAAGACGTCAGCCCGATGTTTCTGCAAGTCCTTTTGCACCTTTGAAGTGGGGTCACGATTTTGTGCCAAGTACGTTCTCTCACCTTCAAGCACGCCTGTCATCTTGTTCACGTTGTCTCGTTTGTCCAAGACGACTGTTTCGTTTCTCTTGTCCGCAGGCAGGATTGCAATGTTGTTCTCACTGCTGCGTAGTCGTTTTAGTGTCTTCCTTTTTTCGGGCAAAATAGGATTAAGTCCTTGATGCCGGCTCAGCTTGGACAGCAGGCTTCGGCGCTTGAAGAATTTCCCCCACGAACACGCCCGACCAGACGGGTTTTCGTCGAACCCTGGATTGCATCGCACATCATGAGGCGTATGGCCAGCCGATCTTCACCGAGATTCGCCGCTTCATTTCATTCGAAACCCGTGCATCAGCATTCCAAGGTCATCTTCAATTCAACCTAACCTGCCAGACACAGGATTTGATTACTCGCTCCTTACGGCTGAACAGGCCCGTAGCAAGCCGGTTTGGATGTCACGTTGTGTCAAAAGCCGAACGCCTTCTTCTACAAGCCAGGATTATGCACCGCAGAGAAAAGGTCCGATCACTAAAAAACGAAGCCTTCTTCGCACGGCGCCGGCTCGAGTAGAACTGCCCAGATGAGTTTGCTAGCATCCAACTGCACGCCAGCTTCCATGCTGGTGTAAGCTCACGTCGAGACGAAGCCGGGCACGACAGAAAGCTTCAAAGGCTACTACCTCGTCGCATGGACATTTCCAGAGCTCCCAAACGCGCCACTGTGCACAACCTTTCGTCAAAGAAACTGGACGACGCTGAGCTCCGTGTTCAGCCTCGGTCTCAGTTTCAATTTGGAGCCGGAGCCGGACATAAAGAAGATAGTATGCGCCGTGGGAATTGCGGTCAAGAATGTGGAGCCGTCCCGTCGCGACGAAGCACGAACCCGTTTCGTCAGCGTGCTGTACAAGCTAAACCGGCATCAAGGACTTAATCCTCTTTCTTCCGAAGAAAGGAAGGCACTAAAAAGACTGCGCGGCAATGAGAACATCGTAATCCTGCCTGCGGACAAAAGAAACGCAACGGTCGTCTTGGACAAACGAGGCAACGTGAACAAGATGACAAGCATGCTGGAAGATGAGAGAACGTACTTGCCACTTAATCGTGACCCTACTTCTAATGTGCAAAGGAACTTGCGGAAACGTCTGGCAGACGTCTTCTTTGAACCCAGCAACACAAGTCCCTCTACTACTCCCTCCTAGGCAACAATGGCTCCGCTCCCGCTCTGTATGGACTGCAAATGTCCACAAAGAAGGCAAACCAATGCGCCCAATCGTCGATTTCACCCGCTTCCCGCTGCACAAGCTGTCGAACTATTTGCATCGTGTTTTCTCCCCTTTGGTCGGCAAAAGCGAAAAGCACGTGCACAACTTACACGACTTCATTGAAAAGGTTCGCAACATGGTTATAGAGGACGATGAAATTTTGGTGTCATTCGACGTGAAATCACTGTTTACGAGCGCACCCCTGACCTAGCCGTTAAGGTTTCCACAGATGCGTTCCAGGCGGATGCAATCCTACCGGAAAGAACGCCAATTGATGTTCCCGACCTCACCAGACTTCGTCGGTTCTGTTTGTCAAAATCCTACTTCACGTTTCAGGACAACACATTTAAACATGCCCACGGTATAGCTATGAGAGCATCGATTTCTGTCACCACTGCGAACTTGACAATCGAGTCACTGCAGTCCCGCCCCCCCCCCCCCCCCCCCCCCTAGCGTCCCGCCGCGCTCGAAAGTCTTCCTTCTTTACGTGGACAACTGTTTCTGCATAATAAAGAAATTGGCTCTGGGAACATTCCTTTTGCACCTCAACAGCATAGAACAGGCCATACAGTTTACTATGGAAGAGAAAGTAGACGGGCGTCTGCATTTTTGGACGTTTTGGGAAACGAGGTGGCCCTGGGCATTCAGTGTATTCTGGAAGGACACGCCACTGGCATGTACCACAACTTCAGTTCCGTACACCCGGCCTGTCACACGAAGTCTGTTGTCGCCTCCCTAGTCCGCCGATCCGAAAACCTCTGCTCTGCGCCAAAAGAGAAAGCGACAGATCTGGATACCGTTCACCGTGATCTGCTGTCTTCGGGCTATCCCAGCTCCTTCATACGAAAATCTGAGAATCGCCTAGCTCACCCACCGCTAGAGCAACCCCAGCGAGCGAAGAAGAAAATGATTCCGATACCCTACGTCCCGCAGTAAGTGAAAGCTTATCCCGCATATTCCAATCGTACGAAGTCGACGTCGCTCATGTACCCACGCGGAAGATCCGTCACGCATTGGTTATAGTCAAAGACAAGATAAAGAAGGAGAAATTCCCGGGCATCGTGTATAGGATTCCCTGCAAGGATTGCCAGCATGTCTACATTGGTGAAACAGGTGATTTTCGGAAAAGATTGCAGCACCACAATGATGTCTAGGATAAGCTTGTGGCAACAAACGCACTGGCTGATCATGCTGTCTCCGAGGGCCATGACATCGACTGGGACACCACGAAGGAAACTGGAAAAGAAAAGAGCAAGACGACAAGGCTTTACCTGGAATCTTTTTATATTCAGGCGACGGCAAACACGCTTAATCGCAACGAAGGCAATGTAAGGCAATGGCAATGGCCTTGATTCTTTTCCTTCATTGTGAACAAGGCCTCCGTAAGCCGGTGCGGAAACGTCATTTTTTATACTATTGGTCGCGCTTGAAAAAATTCCGCCACATTGATGCCATGTACACTTCCAAAGCATAAGTGGTCGTATTGAGGCGGTGTAATTGAAAGGGTTGAAAGGGGTCGCCTTACTCACTTCCCCCAAGCGACAAATTTTCCTGGATAACCATGTTGAACCCCATTTCTCGACGAAAAAAAGTCTGAGAACTCCGGCTTTCTGTGTCCGAGGAAAGTCCGACCGCCCCTTCAAAGAGTGACCCATAAATACGCCCTTCGGTCTGTGCTAATTACCTCCGCAGTAAGTGATAAGCATAATAATTAACTTTTTAATTAGCACATACTTATGAATAGGGCAAAGGGGAGTCCGTAGCTTAGATGGGACGGTCTCATTATTATTTAAAACGAAGAAAACTCGTTCTCTAAAGGCTTAGAGCGTGATGAAACGTGGGTTTCGCTCCTCACAAATCCTAAACACGACACATCACGTGCGCAGGCAGGTTAGTGCGAGCAGAATGGCCCGCTGTTGAGGTGTTGCCATGCGTATGGCGCCCAATTCAAAGCGGCCACGCTATTGTACCTTTCTTTTTCTTTCTTTTGCTTCTTCCTTGGACGCAGGATAGACGGTATAATCGCCAACTACGCGGCCGACGTTGATGTGAGTGGCAGAACAAATTAAGCGCGTTGACGCGGTAGAATAGCGCGTATGGTTTAAACTGGGCGCCGTACGCATAGCAACAAGTCCCTACACTCAGTACACGAATAATCCTGTACGCGACTAAAAAAGGAGTAAGCTCTCCTTTAGCGCACTCCCTTTTCGAGGCAGCACGTGCTCTCCAAGTCCTTAGGTAGATTTCCATGGCTCAAAATACGGGATACTTACTGTTGGCAACAAAAACAGATTCCCACTTCAAATCATGTGATATTTTAGAAGTTACGGATATTCTAACCGAGGTTTCAACCTCTTTTATTTGCCGACCTCAAGGTCTCCAGGGCCACTTTTAAAAGCCTCTTTCCATTGCTAAGCGTATCGATTTACTATGATTAGCGGTGTAAATATGCCTGCATCTCCATGAGTAAGCATTCCGTTTATTTGGTGAGCAAAATCTACCCCAGCACTTGGGCGGCATACCCTGCCCCTAAAAGGGAGCGTGCTAGGGGACAGGTTACTCGCTTTCTACTCCTGCGTAGGCTTATTCGCGTTTAGAGAGTAGTGGACGTTGCGTGTGCAGTGAACTTCCTGCACATCTGATGCACTATGTTTCGGCTTTGGGTGAAAAAAAAAGCACAACATTTCACCTTGCTGTATTGTTTTAGAGAACGACTTTTTCTTCTCTCTAAAAACTTACATAACATCGTTTTCTCCGCGGCTACACGCAGTTGACCCTAACCACAGCGGTCTGATAATTGAAAGATCAGTAATTAGTAAATTTAGTTCATTAGGTAAATTATTAGTGCGATTCTCATTACTACTCACACACGCCGCGATTGACAGCTTGCTCCTGAATAGACTTTATTTTCCGACATGCTTACCTTTAGGCATTTGTTAACGTGTTCACTGCAGCACTCGACATGTCACTGTTGGCACTCATTGTAAGAATCTTCGTTTGCGTCAACGCCACTTTAAGAGCTTTTGTTTTGATCATTTCTTAATCGCCGACGCGGTGGGTCAGTCATTACGGTGCTCGGCTGCGGACCCGGAAAACGCGGCTTCGATCCCGGCCGCCACGGCCGCATTTCGATACAGGTAAAATGCTTGAGGCCCGTGTCCTGTGCAATTTCAGTGCACGTTGAAGGCCCCCATGTGGTCGAAATTTCCGGGACCTCCACAGCCTGAGTCTCTTCAGCAGGATAGACCTCATAAAACCATACCAAGCCTTTTCCGAATGAATGAAGCACAGTATGTTTTAAAAAGGAAGAACGTAAAGTAAAAAATATTTTATGAAATAGTTTGCGAATACCGAACATTTGATTTCAGGCCCTCATATGAAGCAACAGTAACCAATTTATTACCCGAGAGTCAAGAAAATTTCGTCCGCTTTACACGTCTGTGCTGAGGTTGAGGTTGAGGTCTATTTTCCTTCAAAAATGAAAGAGGGAACTGTGACAAAAGGCGGTAAAGCCTGGCGAGGTCACAGTTCCCCAAAACAGTTTATACAGCAGTGAGCAACACATAAATAACAAATATTAACATACTATGATGGTGAACAAAATACGTTGGATCAAACGACAGTATCACCGTAAAAAATTACTTTGATACAAAGACAGTGCACCATAAATCAAATCAAAGGCAGTGTATAAACATGGCATGAGGTCACTAAAGAAAACACACAGACAAACAGCATGACACGAAAATAGATGCTACGCTAAGTAAAAACTGAAATTATATTGAATCAGTGCTGATTAGTAACCTTTTGATGTCTTTTTTAAAAGTGTTCTTAGTGTGTCGAGTATCCGCCTCAGCACAGAGAATAGCTGTTTATATAGCTGTTTATCATGCGCGTGCAGTCCAGGTCCGTTTCCTGGCGCGCAGTAAAGACAAGCCGACATTCCAGAGGGATGGTTAAAACGCATTGGTCACTGTTTCCAAGCACTGGATCCGAGTAAAATATCCCTGTACTATTACAATCTGGCCGAAACATCCCAATGCATTTTAGCTATACAAATAAACTGGCACCAATCCGACCCTTGTAATTGCTAGAATGTGACTGTCCCTTGCGGATGTTTGTGTTGCCATCATATTCAGCTTAACAGCCCGAACTTTAGAATACGTCTTCTGCAAAGGAACGGTGAAGCGCTGTGTTTTATTTTCTATTGATTCTTGTTTTACTCCAGTCATTTGCCTGTCTGTAAAGAAATGTCTTTTTTTCGTCGACCTTTAATCGAAACTGATTACTTTGCACTACCCTCGGTCCTTCTCTCCTTCCTGTAATTCCTCCTTTCTCTTCGCTGTGGTATTTGCACTGATCGTCTGGCCCTTGCCAGCACAGCAAATTTTTGAAATTTTAGATAAACGGATTTGTATCACAGTTTTTGGTTTCGGTTTCATTTCAATGGATTACCTTCATTTTGTCTTTGTAGATTTGTGTTCACAAAGGTGATCATTTTTAAACCTTGTTGTTTCAAGGTCACTGTGACTGCTGAATTTTCCACCAGGAGCATTTTTCATTCATGCCGAAGAAAAGAAGGTGACGCCAGAGCGCTGGCGCCACGCGCCTCATTCCGCACGTGGCACACGCGCAGCAGCAGCAGGTGCGCGGGCACTGGCCTTTAACTGACCGAGTAAGCTCAAGAGTAGCAGAGCTTGAAGGCTTGAGAGGCACTTCTTGCGAGCTAGCACACCCGGGTTTGTGCAAAACAGCGAGAGCCATGCCCAAGCGCACCCCCCACACGATTGGATTCAGCAACGTGGCGTTGGCCGACGAGGTGCCGAACGCTTCGCACAGCGGACCCACGACGGGATCAGCCGACTCGGACTTGGAAGCCTTTTGGGGCGGCCGGGGCATCATGATGTCCCAGAGGTACTTCCAGTCCCGTCGTCGCAGCATCCGCGACTTCATCCTTCGCAAGCCTTCGCAGCCCGTGGCCCGGGAGGGAACTCGTGGCCAGGGTGACGTCACCGTCGCCGCCGGAGCGTCTTCATCCTCGACGCGGAACCAACGAGGACTTCAAGCTGGAGACGAGGTATGAAACAGGTCGTGGCTACTGTCGACGAGTCTGGGTTAGGCGTAGGTTAGGCAATTGCTGCTCGTGTTGGCTACGTTGTCTGTGCTCATACGGACAAGAAGCCGGCTCAAGAGGCAGTACGACCGCGTTGGAAGTAACAAGTGCGCTTTGAACCATACCATGTTCGAGAAGACTTGTCTTCATGCACAGCCGAGGCTGTATACAAGTAAAGAAAAAATCCTCTTCTTTTAACCACAGCGAACTCACGGTTACACAGTCTGCCTTAATGTGCAAAGTGCGGCAGGTTCCCCGCCCATCCAAAAATCTCTTACTTGACGTTATGTGCGATTAATCAAAATATCTTATCCAGAGCTGCGTAGCGCAAGTTTCGCAGAATATCCGCGCACAAAATTTTCCAACGGTTTATTCAGATGTACTGTTGGGGACAAAAGAGGACGCGTCATCGGGAACCGAACCCGATAGTTTTGTGATCAGCCGCTGGCTGGAGGCGACACTTGTCGAGTTGAAAGTCGGACTCACGTGCTGTGATGTGTACTAATCACAGGAGGTAATAGCTAACGAATATGGCGGCTATTAGCCAAAGTAGCTTGACGCGCGTCCCGGAGACTTTTGTCCCCCACATACTTTTCTAATTTGTCTGGGAATTGTCCATTTCGTCGCGAAAGCGTTCGAAGACAGTTTTCTATCGATGAACGGGACTTCTGAGCAGGATTCGTAATAACCGACTCGTTCAAGGAAAAAAAGGGGGAAGCCCATTATCTGCTTCAGGAGCCCTTTGTTCATTCATAAAAACAAATATTTCTTTCACCTGTGAGAGTGAGATGTCACTGTTCTCTAACAGTGGGATAGATCAGTGGGATGCCCTCTTCTCCATCGGCGACGGTGTGACGATGGGGTATCGTCAACTCTGTGTGTGTGTTCAATATGGCACCCTATCGGGCACGGTCTGTAAGTCCGTTTCTAAAAGTCCACGAATGCTAAAAGAGCCCTACTGCACGGCTTAGAAGTAAACACCTTGGGCTGTACTTTTGACAAGAGGTGTGCATCTACAGTTCTCGTGGCATTATGGAACTATTCCACCTATTGCGTGGAGTTTTTATTTCTTGTAGAGTTTGCAGTCACCTTCGTGAGTGGTCATGCCGAAATGTAGTGTATTTGTGGTACTAATGGTCGTGTATTCGTACGCCTGTTTGCCAAAATTCGACCGGTATAGGAAGAGGTGGGAGCACTGGGCAGGTGGCAGCTGTTTCAGCCTGATGATTACCAGCACTCACAGAAGGCAGCGTTCTCATCGATGTCATGGGGTAGTGTGAGTTTAAGTTGTAGTTGATCATCAGCGTTTCTTGGTCCCCAGCTGGAGGGCGATTTCTGAAAATAACCTCAGAGATCGGGCACCAAAGCATTGTTTGCTAGATCTGCCTGAGCTCTGCTGCGTCGCCAAATCCTGGAGGCCGTGTATGAGCATTACGAATACCGCGAATCAAATGGATCATGTCGCGATGCTCAACTCTCCCTGCCGCGCAGAAAGATGGTAGCAGTGTAGTGTGGGACGTTGGAGGGGGCCCTTTTCTTTAACAGCCGACGAAGAAAATTTCGGCTTGCCTTATTTGAACTTCATGCAAATTATTTGAAAGGTGTTCGAAAAATTCAGAATTTATTCAATTCTTTTCAATAACCTTGAACGTGTGCTATTTGACGTATCAAATACGAAGATATTCGATTAGTTCCGAGCTCTTATGAGACACGGCAGAGTATAATTTTAGGTGTTTTAAATAAAGAAGATAAAGTGCCTTGCCCGCACTACTTATCTCTCGCGGGTGCTCTGATGAGACAGTAAAAATTTACTCTTTTTGTTTTCCTCGCGCGCAGGGTCAACGCGCTCTTCAAGTGATCACCCGCCAGGCAAGCTGCAATTTAAGCCTGTGGGTTAAGGTCGTTCTACTAGCGACGATGCTTGTCTTCGTCGTGACTACAGTCATCTGTGTGATAGTTACACAGGGGATTCGTGTCCAGCATGGCTATTTTCTCCGCCCCACGGCCCCAAAATTCCGGACCGACCACACGGATCTGCACCTTTTCCCTGACTGCGACAATACGGCATGCCAGAAGTACAGGGCTGACATAGAATCTTCCCTCAATTGGTCTAAAGACCCATGTGAAAATTTCTATAGATTTGTGTGCGACGGCTGGAGGCAGCAGCACCACCGGGTCTCCATTCTTGATCTCGCCGAAGACGAAATGTACCGCCATGCATTGAATTCCGTTAAGTGGGCTCCCCAGTTCTCCACACGTAACAGCATCCCAACAAGGTCGACGCCGAGCACCCAAAAAAAGGTAGCCGCTTTGGTCAGGTCATGCATGAGGCATTCTAAACACGGTTTCGACGAACTGAAAACTTTCATGGCCGAACATCACCTCCCATGGCCGATGACATCCCCTAATGACTTGCTGGATATTTTGTTTGACCTCTCCGGAAATTGGAACATTCACCTATGGTTCCAGGTGACCCTCGATCTTGCCCCTTATCAAGCCGGGACGGGCAACCCCTTACTGAAGATCGGAAGCAGCGCCATGTTTGGAGCCTGGGTAGCGTTGATGCGGACTTTCGCCGGCCAACGAAAAGGAAACGAGTTGTCCCTCCGCTACCAAAAGTACGTCAAGGACATGCTGGCTCTTTTCGGCGTTTCCGAGTTGCTAGCCTCCGAAATGGCCTCTACAATTCAGGAGATGGATATGCTGACTCTAGAAGTGTTGGCGCCCGCCATTGTCGACCCAGAACAGAAAATTCTGCGGCTGTCGATCCAGAACTTGAGTGATGCCTTGACTCCCGGCTTCCCCACCGACCGCTGGGCGCTCCTCGTCGACACGCATTTCCCCTGGGCTCACCGCTATTCCGCCAACATTGAGGTACATGCGGAGAAGCCCAGCCTGCTCAGGGCTGTTGGGTACCTTCTGGGGCTCAAATCTAAGACGTGGGAAGCGCTGGCCCTCAGCCTGGGGCTCCGCGTAGTCACCGAGCTAGGCTGGATGGCAGACCGGAAAATCGCTGAGGCCACACTTCAACTCTTTGGTCTTCCTTGGTCATCGCACACTCGCCGCTGCCTACTAGAGGTTGAAAGCAGAACAGGCGTGGCCTGGTTCAGCCTTTTTCCCACAGACCTAGGAGCCGACACTCTGATTCGAGATGTCCGAGACGTCCTGCTTGGTGTCGTGATGCGCCGCAGCGGTGCTATGCTCCAGATGACCGCTAGGAAGGAAACCTGTCACACGGACATCGAAAACTATCTTACCAGCGTATTGCCGGAGCCCACCCCCGGGACTAGCTTTTTCAACAGCTGGGTGAAACTGATGGAGGTTCATTGGAGGCTGCAACGGCACCACCTGAGCAACATCCTGAAGCCCAGGTCCGTGCTCAGCCACACGTGGAGCGTGCATGGCGCACTGGCAGCCTCGGAAGAGTACTTCGTATTCCCTCTGTACCATCCGGACCTTCCGCCGGCAGTCAACTACGGCGGTGCAGGGAGGCTGCTTGCAGATGAGGTCCTAAGGCAACTCTTCTACGCGCCCCCTAAAGACCAGCAGCAAGGGGCCCGTTACTACTTCGTCACTGAAGTCAACGAGACTGACGATGCCCTGCAGGAGTGGTCCCCGTATCACGTGGACGCAAAAGCCCTTCTAGCCGCCTTAAAGGCCTACAGGCTTGGCTTGAATCGACATTTCTCTGACACTCATTCAGTGAAATCGAGTCTTATGGAAGACAGGCTTTTTTTCGTGGCCTCCTGCTATGCACTGTGCTCAAGTGAAAACCACATGGGCGATTTCTATGGAGATGCGGAGCAGCGTTGCAACATCGCCGCCAAGGCACTTGTGGAGTTCAAGAGAGCCTTCCAGTGTTACGGCTATAAAGGTTAGCCGTTGACATTATTTTCGCTGCGGCAGCTTTTTGGTGTATTTGTACTAATGCACATGTCGATATTATTTTTCTTTTGTGCTCCATGACTTGTACATGTGGAGCGTTAAGGCTGAGAAACTTCTCTTCAGCAGTTTGGTGTACGCGTTCAAATTGTCTTGTGAAAATGTGCACTGACCCGTGGACAGATGTGTGTGTCTGTGAATGCTGCAGGTAAAGTGGACGCCGGTCGTCGGGGGTTTTCCGCCCACAGGAGCTTCTCGCTCTCCCAGATATGCCTTACACGAAATGTTTCAATCATAGTTGACGCGTGGCACGCACATACTTTCAGCTTTTTGTTCCATTAAATCTAAAGGCTGCTCACAAGGTATTAATGTGGATTTTCACTTGCAGAGAAAAACAATTCAAAAGCACAGCAGCGTTGTGCGGATGCGGCGTTGCGGCAAGTTGAGTCCCCATGTGTGATTTTAGGCCCAGACGCGTAGAACTTTTTGGTTTCACTCCGTACCGATCAGGGAGTGTGCAGTGTATAAGAGTTTTTTCCTAGGGAGTCTTGGATTTCACCCATACTAGCAGCCTGGTTCAGTAAAGGAAATAATCGGCCTGGTACCGCTCTCATGGTGTACGAAGTATTCCACTCTTGCGCTCGGGAAAAAATCCTAATCGCTATGGCCCCGCGTTCGCACCTTGTGGGAGCCTATGGAGGAAGGAAAGATCTTCCCATCGTGACAGCCAAAATGGCAAAAGATCCCGCCTCCAATCACCATCACGGGGATTGTGGCCCACTGCCGCCCTCTCTTGGCTGGTTATAAAAGCGCAGAGAGCGACAGCTTCAAGTTTTTTTAAATCAACGGCCTGTGTCGCTAGTGTTGCTTGTAGCAGAGTGCCCAGGACATTAAGCGTGGTTTACCTTGAGCCTGGCGCATGATAGCCTTAGCTGCTTATGTGCCATGAAACCCAACACAACACAACATTAAGCGTGGTGAAGAAAAAAAATGTCGCGAGAAAATTCTGCGCCCCATTTGCTTTGTGGCGCTGCATCTCAACATGCGCATTCTTTCTTTAAATTGATTCATTCATTACACGCCGCCCTTTAAAGAAAAGTTCTGAGTCACTGGACAGAGACGCCACAAGAATTATTGTGGCAAAGGAAAACCATTCATTGAATAGGATAGGATAGGAAAACTTTTATTGAATCATAAGTATTTAGGCGATCAGAAGTCTTCTTGCTTGCTTCGCGTGTCGCTGTCTTCACGCTGCGCTGCAGGGAAGGCTTCTTCAGCAAAGGGTGGTCCCTCAGTCCAGGGCTCCACTGAGTTTGGCTGCATCCCGTGCGTGCTCTACCATCCTCTTTTGGACGGCGAGCTCGCAGCTGACGAGCCGGCTCTCCCAGTGCTCCGCACTCGGGGGTTTGTGTTCTCGGAATGCGTTGTTTCGTTCGCATTCCCATGTTATGTGAAATAGTGTGGGTGTGGCCCCGCACCACGGGCATGTGCCCCTATATTCCGTTGGGAACATCTTGTTGTATATAAAGAGGTTGGGGAAGGAACCTGTTTGTAATCTACGCCAATCTGTTGCCTCCTCCTTTGTTAGTGCTTTATGCGGGGGCGGATATTTATATCTCACCCCTCTGTGATGTTGGAGTAGTTCTGAATAGCTCTCCCCGAGGATCATGGCGCTCAGACCACGGCTCTCCTGCTGCTGTCCGACTCGGAAACAAAAAGCTCGAGCTAGACCATCCGCCGCCTCATTGCCCCTTATGCCCTCGTGCGCAGGTATCCAGATTAAATTATGTTGGACTGTTATGCTCTCTGAGAGGTTGCACTCTCTGAGCACCTTAAGAGCAGCTTTGCTAATTCTGCCCTTCGTATAATTTCGACAGGTCTCTTTTGAGTCCGTGAGAATATTCAATGATTTGTTCTCCCTATATCCTTTTGCTGCCGCCAGCGCCACGGCTAACTCCTCGGCGTCCGTTATACTCCAGATTTCCGTGGATGCCCCGGAGGTTAGTTCCCCATCTTTGTTTACTACCACTGCCGTACCTATGTATTTGCTTCTGCCGCTCGCTACTTCCATAGCGCTTGCGTCCGTGTAGAAGGTGTTATCCTTCCCCGCTAGTGTTCTTTCAATGTGTTCTGCCCTGGCCTTCCTTCTGCCTTCGTGGAGCCTGGGGTCCATGTTCTTTGGAATGGGTCTGACATAAAATGTTTTCCTTATTTCGGTAGGCATGTCTTCGTACCGCTTTGTGTCGATGTATTCGCAGCCTATTCTGTCGAGCAGTGCTAGTGTAGGTCCCTCCTAGTCTTTTAATTTGCGATTTTCGTTGCGCTTCCACCAGTTCTAGGAAGGTGTTGTTGACGCCAAGCTGCATGAGCTTTTCGTTGGGTGTGTTTCTTGACAGGTGTAATGCTGTCTTGTATGCTTTCCTTAGAATGGTTTCGATTTCTTCATTAGACGTTTTGGTCCTTACGTGGAAGGGAAGCGAGTACGTAACTCTGCTTACAATGAGGCTGTTGACCAATCTTAGGGTGTCTTCTTCTTTCATCCCATGTCTTCTTTGAGAGACTCTGCTTATCATTCTGCTGACACTTTCTGTTGATTTCTTGAGTAGGGAAATCGTGTGGTCGCATTTCCTACTACCCTGCAGCCACATGCCGAGGATGCGGATCATTTTGCATTCCGGTATGAGTTGTCCTTCGAGAGAGACTTCCAGTTTCGCCTTAGTCTGGTGTCGGCCCACTCTCAGGAGTTCAGACTTTTCTGTAGAACAGTTGAGGCCTCTAGCTGTCACGTAGTCTTCTACGCATCTTGCCGCTTCTTGCAGTGCGGCTTGCTTTTCTTCTAAGGTCCCTCCGGTAGCCCAGACCGTGATGTCGTCCGCGTACATCGCGTGTCGGACTCCCTGGATTTGCTCGAGTTTTCTTGCTAGGCCAATCATCGCCAGGTTGAATAATACGGGCGAGATTACGGAGCCTTGGGGCGTACCTCTGCTAGGCGTTGCAAAGATATCGCTCCTTAGTTCTCCTAGGCCTACTGTTGCCGTTCTGTTTGAAAGGAAGTCCTTCACGTAATCGTGTGTTCTCTTCCCGCAGTTCGCGTTGATGAGACCTTCCATGATGGCCTCGTGGCTTACGTTGTCGAAGGCTCCTTTGACATCGAGCGCCATGACCACGTTTTCGCCTTTTCTTGGCATAGTTTCTAAGACCTCCTTCTCGAGCTGTAGCAGGACATCTTGCGTCGAGAGGTTGGCTCTGAACCCGAACATTGAGTTTGGGTAGTACTTTTCGCTCTCCAGGTGTTGTTGGATGCGTTTGGTGACTATCTTCTCGTAGAGTTTGCCCAGGCACGATGTGAGAGAGATCGGCCTCAGGTTATCGATTTGGATTTTCTTGCCGTGTTTGGGGATCATCACTACGACGGCGTGTTTCCATGCCGCCGGGACTCTCCCTTCTTGCCATAATTTGTTTAAGTAGCGGACTAGCTGGTCTATCGCTTCGTCGCTGAGGTTTCTAATGAGGGAGTTCCGTACTCGATCTGCTCCCGCTGCTGTGTTCTTGGTGGCTGATCTAATTGCCTCAATGACCTCTTCCCTAGAGATGGGTCGATCCATGTTCGGGTTTTCTTCGCCTCGGTATTCACCGTGGTATCCCTCCGGTTCTCCCGTTCCGTAGCATTTCTTGCGAACCTCTTCGAGCATCTGCTCGTCCGTTCCTTGATACTGGTGTATGAATCTTTGGATAGAATTGCTGCTTTCCCGTTTGCTCTTGCTGGGATCCATCAGGCTTCTGAGTATTTGCCACGTTCTGGCTGTACTGAGGGTGCCCTTCAGCGAGTCTGTGAATTGTTGCCACCCCTGTCTAGCCAGTTGTGTAGCGTACTCTTCCGCCTTCTTACTGATCTCCGCAATCTTCCTCTTGAGTTTCTTATTGAGTTTCTGTTTTTTCCATCGTTTGGTGAGACCGCGCCTTGCTTCCCATAGCCTAAGCAGCCGCCTATCTACCTCCGGTGCTTCCTCGGTCCTGTCCACTTCTCGGGTGTACATCTCTTGGATCTGTTTTAGCTGGTGGCTCCATTCCTCCGGGGAGGTTATGTCGCCGCTCATCCCTCTGCAGTGTTCTCGAAAAGCGTCCCAGTCCGTTAGCTTGGCTGTGCCGATCTTCCTTTTCGTATGTTCTGCCTCCAGTTGCAGGCGTAGAATGTAGTGATCGCTCCCAAGATTCTCGAGCGTATTTTCCCATTCCACGTTTCTGGCATTCTTTACGAAGGTTAGGTCAGGGCAGGTGTCTACACTGACGCTGTTTCCTATTCTGGTTGGTTGGGCTTCATCGGTTAGGAGCTCGCATCCTACGTTTTCTGCCGCAGTGCTAATCTCTCTACCCTTTTTGTCGTCTTTCGCGTAACCCCACTGTGGACTCTTGGCATTGAAGTCTCCTGCTACGACTAGCGTGTTTTGTCCCACTAGTTTTTTAGCTTCGGCGAAGAGCTTGATAAACTCTCCGTTCCTCTGTTTTGGTGAACTATATACGTTAATTACGAAAGTGCTTTTCGCTTTCCTCTTCTTCTTCGGAATGATCTCCGTTATTGTGTGTTCGATGTTTGTGTCCTTAATCTCGTCGTGTGCTATGGTGACTATCTTGTTGCTTATGAGGGTTGCGACCTTGCCTCTCTCCAAACACGTGTAGCCCCTAAGTGTCGGAGTGGTGAAGGTTTCTTGTAATAGTATTAGATCTGGCATCGTACCTTTGTGATTGATGAATTGTTGCAGGAGCCCCTGTTTATGCCTGTAGCCCCTGCAGTTCCATTGCCAAATTTCTAATTTGTTGCCTCCGGCCATATTGGGGCGTTGGTATTATTGTGAATATTAGCGTTAGCTATTCCTGGGGATTCTGCGTTCCCGCCGAAGCGGCGCTCGTTGTATAGTCCATCTCTAGAGTCATGGATCTTTTGCACGTTCTGGTTCTTTATGTAAGTGCGGAATCCCTGTTCTTGTAGGGCTACTTTTTGTTGTGTGGTTTGCATTTCCTTCTGTATGTTCTGAAATTGTGACTGCAGATTTAGTAGCATGTTCTTGATGTCGCTAATCCCTTCCGCTGCCTGTGGCTCGGGGCTAGGGGACTTAGGCGGCGGAGTGGCCACCCTTATGGGTGCTGAGTATGGTGTTGCCGGTGTTAGACCCTGTCGCCTGATCTCTTGTAGTTCCTTGATTATGTCATTTAGCTGTTTCCTCAGCTGTTGATTTTCCTTTCTTAACTCGTTTATAATTTGTTTATCATTGTTTGTGTGGTCATTTGGGTTTGAGTGCGGAGTATCTGGGTGAATTGTAATGGGAGGGCCGGTTCCCCAGCTCACCTTCGTGCCGCCGCTTTTCTTCTGTTGCTGTTTCTCTGCCTGCTGCTGCTGCCCCTTGGGTGGCGGTGTCCATGATCCGTCCCGGGCTCGGCTGCGGCTGCGGCTACGGCTGCTGCTCCACCCGCTCTGGTCCCCTTCCTCCCTCGAGAACCACCTCTAACGTCTGGCTCCGCCGCCTCGGCTTTTGCTCCGGCTGCGACTTTGCCTCTGCTGCTGCTTTTGGGGTCTCCCCCATCTGAGCTCGCTCGCTGTCTTCAGTCTTTGCTTGCAGTCCCTGGTTCCTGCCACGTGGCCACCGCCGCACAGCAGACACTTGGGTATGCACTCGTGCTCCTCGATTAGATTCCGTCCTCCGCATTGTCGGCAGGTTCTGGAATCTGGACTTGGGCAGACGTCCGTTCGATGTCATTGCTGTCCGCAGGTGTAGCAGACTTGCCTCGTGGGTCGGTATGGGTAGCACCACATCTCCCCGCCGTAATAGATGACTTGCTTGGGGAGACGCGGGCCGTCAAAAGTTATGACTGCGGTACTCGAACGCCCGAGCATTCTCGCCGCCAGGATTTTGACTCCCTGGGTGCGTACTCGCAGGTGTGCCTTTAGTTCTTCGGCCGGGGTTCCCGGGTCTACGCCGTGGATGACCCCGCGCAGCGTTCCCTCCGGTGCCGCCATATGGCAGTTGACTGCGAAGGCTTTCCCGCCAAAATTCAGCTCGGTGATCCGTCTGATATTTCGGGCAGCCTCTTCGTTGTTAGTGCTGATAATTATGATGTTCGATCCGTTTCGTAGCCGTACTATAAAGTCTTCGGTCTTGCAAGTCTGGCCGGTGGCAGTGATTACCGCTCGCGCCACTTGGTGCGTGTGTAATTCCTTGACTGGCAGTCCCCTCGGTCTCAGGACGACCTTTAAGTCTTCGCGTGGAAGCGGCGGCAGTCTTCGCCTTGGCGGCGTCTGCAGCTGCGCTCCTTCTTTTCCTCCTTCCCCGGGTGCGGGTGGCGTGTTGCCTGACGTCACGCTCGAGCTCTGTGGTTGGCTGTTGCCATGCGCCGGTCCCGCCGAGGCCGGCCCGCCGCGCTGGCGCCTCTTTTGTCTCTTCGACATCGCGATTTCCCAGTCTGCGTCCGTGTCTTGAACCGACTGGTGCGCCTGCGTGCTTGGCGCCGGCCCAGAGGCCGGCGCTGATGCTGGGGTGCCGCTCAATAAAGCCTGGGGTGGTCTATGGCCTAGGCCTAGCGTGGCCGTCGCCGTCGACGTGGCAGCGTCGGCGGTGTCGGCGGTCGCTTCTTGCAGGTCTTGATCCATAATATCCTGGGTTTCCATGCCGGAATCCCTTGAACGTGATGGGGGGTGGGGGTCGTAACTCAGGTTGTCGCGTCGGGCCTTCGCTCGGGTCCGCTCCCCCGGCCGACCGTCGCCGGGGGTAGGCCTCCGGGCCCCGTACTCGTGCTAACCCTCGTTAGGCTTAACGCCTCGCCGGCCACGTGGGAAATTCAGAGGTCGGTAGATTCCAAAAATCTGGACGTACCGGCTTGAATTTGGTGTCCTCGTGGTCCTCTTCCTCTTATGCGTCGGATCCAGCACGAATTAGGTGGATCCAATAGGGTTGACCGGGTCAAAACACCCGAAAATTGCGGAGCGCATGTAACACGCGTCCGCTCGCCTCGGCTGCTCGCGTAATTCGACATCAATATGATTTGCGACTAGTATAGGTAAGAAATCACGTGTACTCAGAAACATGCAGAGAGAAAAAATTGGAGGGTCACAAAAGTTCCTCCTTAACGCTATGACGCGATTGTGTAATGGGTTAATTACCGTATATGTAGACTGTCATTCTCTACTTTACAATCGCAAATCCCCTGGAGTCCTCACACCCCTCCTAGCGCAGTTGTACAGCGATTAAGCGATGCGCCAGTATAACCTGTGATGGCAGGTGCTCCCAGCAGTGGGCCTCGTGCGACTCAGGTTGGTCTGCCCGAGCGACGATCATTAATTTAACTGCCACCTGTCACGGTGGGCAGGTTGTGATGACCCCAAGGTTACGTGACCTAAGTAGCCTCCCCTCCCACCACCTCCTAGGTGGCTGTCCGGGGACCGTCTGCCAGAGACATGCTCGTGATTTTTCGCTCACAGCGCTGCCGCCGACACCGGATTATCTGGGGAACTGGGCATTTAACACGCTCACGTTGAAATGCAATGATGATGACCTAGCCCTAGCGCCTTTGAAGAAAAAAAGCTTAAGATCTGCAGCATGGGAGTGGAATATCGAGCCCACCATTACGCGTCGTCTCTCAAAGACCACCTGGTGATTCGGGATGCTAAATCCTTTTCACGAACCTCGTAAAAACCGGTTTTCTGGGCTGTGGCGAGAACGTGGGAAAGCTTAATCCTCCACTATTTCCTGTACTACGAGCACAGCCCAGTGCCCAATACGGCGGCACCCATCGACCTCGTTTAGAAAAGGTGTGTGCCATACAATATCATACCATACCGTAACCAACGCTTAAAGCCTGGCCTCTAGTGACTCGAGCAGAGGATGAGGGGGAAACAAATAAGGAGAGAGAGATAAAGCGGCTTACGGCCTGTTCTACACATCGTTTTATGCAACGAAGTGTCTGAAGATACGACTGATGTTCCCAGTCGATTTTGAATAAAGGCACGTGTGACGTCGCTGTAGGCTCGTCTAAAGTCACGTCCAACGTATGATGGTCATGCTGCTTAATTGCTATACGTGCGCACAGCTGGGCATTCCCGACTTTCGAAGCGCTGCAAAGAGAAGTTCGCTCATTCTTACATCTCCAAACCCCCCAAAACGACACAGATCGGCGTCTTTATCCCTGGTTGCGCGGAGCCAGCACCGCTGTCTCTCCCACCAGGTTGCACGTAAGCGAGGGCGGCAGTCCGTTTGCCCCATCAGTGGCAGCCATTGACGCAGCTGGGCTTGCTCAGCGGGAACCTGTGCTACCTATGCACTGAAAGGTACAAGAAGGGAACAAAGTTGTTTTTGTCAATGGAGAACTGAACAGTCGGCTACTGTGACCACTCTGCGAACTTCTCGTAGGAGTCTCGGAGACACTTATCTTTTAAAAGCGGGAAGCACTTCGACAAGCACAAGTTATATACACCGCACTCGCCGAGGATTGCATGTGCTTCATTTCGAAGACTGGCGGTGGCCGCGCATTGCGTGCAGTAAGGACCTCCACTTCATGAATTACTTCACGCAAGTACCCGCATGTTGCGCTTGTCAGCATGAACACGATCGTCATTTACGGGTAGGACAGGTTTTCGCTTCCTAATTCATGCTTTATTTTGCAAAACCAGTAAGCGCAACGCCAGGACTAAGTGAGAGAAGGCAATTTGATCACTGCCCATAAATCATTGCCCATGACATCATCTGCCCCTGACCATAAGATCTCACAGGGATGGGAAACAAGTGTAAGGTCTCGAGAACTGTCTTGTTGACCTCTGTGATGGCCACAGCGAGTGGGTAGCATGAGTTCGCTGGGGATAGTCAGTTTGACTTTGACAATGTGCTGCTATAGGTGTCTTCCCCTAGCATCTAAGCGACGATATCCCCATCTGGTATGCATGGCGTTAAAGTCTCCACCAACAATAACGCGATCCTGGGGACATATCCTTGAGAAGTGTTCCAAAAAAGATAGATCCACTCGATAAGTCGAAGTTCTGAACGGTACCGCACAAAACAAAAAAATAACAATTAAGGCTTGCTTGTCACCATCTAAGGTAAGGCGCACTCTACCTCCTGCGTCTGCGTACATAACGCGGAATTATCAAGCTCGGTATTGGCAGCGCGCGAGAGAACAAGAACGCATGTCGGTCAATTGGCTACTGGATTCCTAGACCACGATCCTGGCCCAGGACGTCAGTGCTCTATGGAACGGGTGCAGTAAGATTTGTACCCTATTAGATAGGGCCTATTAGTGCCAGTCGCTTGAAGTAGGATAGCTAGAGGAGGCGTCGGCGTAATGAACAGTCTCCTCTGAAGTACTGCTTGTATGTGACGAATTTCCCGGCTGTTCCCCAGAAAGGACCATATAGGAGAGTCCGAAGCAAAAATATCATGAAATTTCGCGCTAGTACCCGCCATTATTAAATTCGAAGGTGCGCGAAAGCGAAGATGCTATGTGCCCGATTCCGGGCTCTTGATTCAGAGAAGAAACCTGTGGCATTCCTGGGAGTCGAAGCATGCGCTTGATGACCTCGGCAGTGACCAGTTCGATAATATGCTTGAGCTGGTCTTCATTTAAGTGCACTGTGCGCTAGCGATCTTTCGCAAGATGCGTTTCTGCGTCGTGTTGTGTAGCACGGAGAGTTTCAACATAAGCCCGATTTATGCATTCTTGCATTGGTGCCGTCGCAGGATGCTCGAAAGTTGTTGTTAGGGATGAAAGAACGACATTCCTTAGACTAATGCCCTCAGATTGTGTGGAGCGATTTGTGCGTCTTGCCTTTTAGTTTTATGTTCCCTGCCTCGTGTTTTCGGTAATGGCTGACTTTGTATTTGAGGGAAGTCCTCATTGAGAAGCACGAATGGCTCCGAGGCTGGTTGCAGTAAACTGGCAGGGCTCTTAATTGTGCCCAGTCATCGAGAACGTTTGGATGCCACGTAGAAGCTCGGCTTGTTGCTTGCGCTCCTTTCGTCGTGATAATAGAGGTTCCCATGTGCAGGGCGACCACAGAACAAGCACCGACGTTGGTCGACTAGCGGACACGAATTTGTCCAGTGCCCGATTTTGTGACAGGTCTCACAAATGGCAGATTTCGGGTGATAAGGGGCTACCGGTAGGAGTATATATGCTCTATAAATTAATTTTGCGGGAAGTCTGGAGCTTTGAAACGCGATGAAAGCTGCTCCGTTCTTGCCCATGGGCCTGGAGTTAACTATATTGCATCAGCAACACGTGAGGTTGGCCATAAGCTGTTCGCTTGTTAACCCGTTGGCACGGTATATGACACCGCGGATCTGGCAGAGGCGAATGGTTTCATAAACCTGTATAGATGTCGCCTTTCCAGAAAATAAGAGAGATTGTTGTCCAAGAAGTTATGATGCCTGTCATGCGTATGCGATATGTCGACTGCAAACTGATTGCTTCTCTCAAAAGGTCGTACTTGAAAGCCTGAGTGAAAATGAATCTTTTTAAGCTCATCGGCAATGACTCCGTGCAGCCAGTGTGCGGGGAGTGTGCCTCCAGGAGAAGTGAGCTTAAATATCACAGCGTGTTTAACACCGACTGGATCGGCAGCTGCAGCTTTGTTCTTTCGTCTAACGGGCTGGCAATCATCCTCCTCAGAATGGTCCTTATCCGAAAAGTGATCGATTCTGCCCAATGTGGTGACCGTGACGCCGAGGCAGATCCCCGCGATAGAAAATGCGCACCCGCGTAGCGAGCATTTATATCTGTCTACGAGCGACAAACTTTTACGCCGTGTCGTTCGTTCACAAAGCTAACGTTTTCTTGAGCGATCTGGGAAGTGCCTAACCCCATCCTAGGTTCTTAGAAAATTTCGAAAACCTAGAAATGCAAGATCCTACCTGAGAAAGGTTAGTTCCAGCCATGTTTTCCGTGCAAAGAACAGAGAAGGGATTGGACACAGGTATCGCCGCAGTCACTTGGCTGGAATCTTCATCCGTCGTGCTTGCGTCACCGTCAAGCAGAGCGATAGATTGCGCCGCGTTATCTGTGCCGCTGCGGAGCGATGTTGGCGCGGCAAAGTTGCCGAGGCTGTCCGGGGGCCATGTTGCCGGCCTCGGCGGTAGGCGTATCTGAGATGGTTTCCTGGGATAGTCTTCGAAGCGTAAGCGTTGAACCGTTGTCCTCGAGTGACGAAGAACATGATGGTGGCCCATCCATTTTTGGTTCGTAGTGAAAATAAACGTACACCGTGTTTCCGGGAGGCAGCTGGGTCCTGCTGGTTGATTCTTCTTGACGGATTTGACGTCACAGCGCTAACAGACAGGGCGGACTGTGCATGTGTTTGCCTTCTCCTCTCCCGTCCAGTCTGTCAGCGCTGTGACGTCGTACCCGTCAATACCTCCATCCCGTGCTGCCTTCGAATGACGTCAGTTTGCACGAAGATAGTTGTCGACTGGCAGTAGTATGGGACACTGAGGAGCCAAGACTCGTCCTGCTTGTCTTTGCACGCACATCGAAAATAGCGCTTCTGCTGCTATCTTGTCTGCGCCGCCTTTGGCTCAGCCGAGCGGCCGCAGATTTCCAGACTACCATGCCGGAACCAATTGTGCCCAAGTGAGTGAAGTTTTTTCCCTAGCCACCAACAGCGTGTTCAACGTTTTTGTCGTCTGCTATGATAGGATTTTCGCTGTTTTGGGAGCCTTCACTATGTGTTCTTACACTAGTTCTTCGAAGCAGTAGCAGGTATAATATATAATTCAGCGCCACCGAAAGCTTTGGAGCGTGAAATAATCTGCCGCGTCGCTCAGTGCGAAACAGCAGGTGGTCGAAACTAATAGATCTTTACTACGGCGCCGCAGCTGCAGGCACGATGTAAAAGGCACAAGTGTAGCTCTGGCGCTCAAAAAGAAAACAATTTTCTCATACCGCTCCAATCATTATGCGACCGGAGCCAGAGCTTGAGCGTCAAAATCTCGTCTTGCGAGCTGCTTTGCACTGCCGAGTTGTATACTTTCAGGGTGCACATCGATATTGCTTCTTCATGGGCCAAGTGTTTCATTCCTGCATTTTCCTTTGATTGAAGCGCCCACAAGGTATACACACAAAAGAAAGGACGTCACATACGCACAGGCGCCAGTGTACTACGTTGCTTCCTTAGCTGTGTGCAAAGGAAGCTTAACTCAAAGGAAAATGAAGTTCGCAGTAGCCAAAATGTCCGCTCTTTACAACACGAAGGAACACATAGGACACTGGTTAGCGGCTGCGTTGCGCGATATTTTCTTCGTGGTCATGCGGTTCTCTAGCATTTTTAGCTTCACTCCTGTCATTGAAGCGAATTATACTGCGCACACGCTTTCAATACGCTGACAGTGCGGGTTGGGAATTTTACGCCCATGCGCTTCTCTATCCTCCCGCCGTCCTTCGTTGCTTGAGCGGTTGTGCTTGCTACAGAGATAACCTGCTGAAAACAGCGCCGGATGCCGCAGGGCACACAGACCGAGACGCAATAGCGCAGCGGTGCAGTGGCACAGCGGCAGAAGCATGGAGTGGTCGCACTCGCGAGGGTTTCCTCTGCGTTGGGCGGCCGTCATCCCTGAAGGGCGATGCTTCGGAAAGTGGTTATTTACTTATTTATATCTGCGATATCAATGTGGCTCCCGTTGTACAGAAAATCCAGCATCGGAGTTTTGAGCGCAAAAGCAGATGGCCCAACTGCTAACTAGGTCACGTGACCTTGTGTCGTCATCACAACCTGCCCACCGTGGCAGGTAGTAAATTAATAACCGGTCGGGCGGTCGGGAGAGGTTGCTGGCAAAGAACATGGGTCCCAAAGCACCACCGGTGGCGCTTTCAGTCGCAGTCGTGGCCTAGTAGTCTGGGCGTCCGCTTCGGCTGCGGGAGGTGCTTGGTTCGAAACCCACCGCCGGCCACCCACCGGTAAAAATGAGTACAAGCCACCCCCGGCCCGGTGACCGGCTTCTTCAGGGGTGTGTGCTGCTTGGAGGAGGCCCTGCAAACCCCGCTGCGCCCTTTCGGGTGGCGGTGGTAGTGGTTATTTATTGTAAAAATGAAGGAAAAGATTTTTGTTAGTTCCGGCATCTGCCATCGATACTGAAGCACGTCAGCTGGGACAGCGGAGATGAAGGATTGCAGGCAGAATGGAGAAATGAAATGAAAGAGGAGAGTGGACAGGAAGAGAGGATAGGGGGAGAAGTAGTATATACAAACTATTTACACAATAAGAAATGTGTCCAGGTTGTGCGCGTGATTAGTTCATGTTGGAGGAATTAAAACACGCACACAGCACTGTGTTGGCTACAACTGGAGTGGGGCGTCCAGTTATTAATCGTTCAAGGTTGTGGGGATACACGCGAATCCCCTGTCCCATGGTAATGGCCGCGCGTAATTATCACGCGATGTTATGCGCGCGCTGTTCGGGAGGTTTGCGAGGGAGGGCACTCACGCCGCCCAAGCTTCCTTTCGCGCCCCCGCAGCGACGCCGCCGCGGAGACGTTCCCTTTTTCCCCTCTTTCACGGAGATACCTCCTCTCCACATCCCTGGAGAAGGCGCGGTCGCGCGGTTCTCCTGGGGCCCGGGGGTCTTCTGGCGGGAGCCGCGCACACGCGCGGACGCAGATTTGCCACGGAGACCGCTGCCATTATCGCCCGGCCACCGTGTGTGAACTGACCGCCACTGGCCGCGAGCGAGGAGCCACGTGAGGTGAGCGGAACCTTTCTCCCCCACCGTTTTGTGTGCGCTCCACCCTTTTTGTGCATTTCACCGCCGTACGCAAGCGGAAAACTCCCTCGTTGCGGCGGTTGTTTTGTTGCTGGCTGCTAATTGTATTTCTCGGGAGCAATAAACGCTCATCCGAGGAGCATACTCGTGTTTGTCCCCTCTGGACCGAACCCGCCGTGGTTGCGACTTACCGCACCGCGGGTTGGAGGTCACAGCTCTGACTGCTAGGGCTGGCACGCTGGTTCTAGAGAGCGACTACTGCGTCTATCCGCTCATTCCTCTCTAAACGTGTGGCTCGCTTTCGAGTAGATACCCACTTGTCTAACCCACACCACCTCGCCCGTGGCACTCCTCAGGGTGCTGTTCTCTCTCCTACCCTTTTCAATCTCGCTATGGCCCCTCTCGCCTCCCAGCTAGCTGATATTCCCGACCTGCATCATATATTTTACGCCGATCACATCACTCTCTGGTGTTCATCTGGCTCTCCCGGTCACGTACAGGACACCCTGCAACGTGGCCTAGATCTCATCGACTCCTTTCTCACCACCGCGGACCTCTCTCCTGCTCCTGAGAAATCCGAGCTTCTCCTTCTCAACCATTCCACCTACCAGCGCTCACACAACCACTGTGTCTCTCTCCACCTTTCTGGCTCTCCCATTCCTGTCGTCACACAGTGCAAAGTTCTTGGCTTCCCTTTGCATGCGGCTAAGAATGTGCAAGCCCTCCACCGCGCTGTCACCACCTGCCACTCTGTAACTCACCTCCTGCGGCGCGTGGTCACTCGACGCTCAGGTCTCCACAAGGCTCACGCGTGCCGCGTTGCCCACGCGCTGGCCCTCAACAAAGTCTTGTACTTTGCACCCTACGCTTCTTTCACTCAGACTCAACTTAACGCTCTCGAGACTGCCCTTGTGGGCCTCTACAAGGCAGCTCTCAACCTCCCTATCACTACCTCTACCACTAAGCTCTTTGCCACAGGCCTCTTCCATCCTCTTCGTTCTCTTCTCAGTCTCCATCGTGACTCGCAGCTTGCCCGGCTTTCCCTTACCCGTCAGGGTCAGTGGTTATTGACTCAAGCGGGTATCTCGTCCATTCCAATCTCCCCGTTTGCCTCTCCTATTCCCACCCCCGCTCCCAATCTTCGTATCCTTCCCCTCCCGACCAACATGTCCCCCGTCCTGCACGCCGGACGTCGTCATGCGGCCGCACAGCACCATTCCCCTCTCTTTGATACCCAGGGTGTGGCCTACACGGATGCCTCCTTCGTGGCTCCTCGAGGTTCCTGCGGCTACGCCCTGTACCATCCACACCTCCCTGCTCCTGAAACCCACACCAGCGGGCCGTATCTACACCCTCCAGACGCATTGTCCCTCGAGGTCCTCGCCATTGCGCATGCCCTCGTTCCCTCTCTCCAAGAGTACACAGTCTATTCAGACTCACAAGCCGCTATACACCACATACAGAAACGCACCCTGACCCCTTCTCTCCAACAGGAGGTCGAACGAGCGGTCTCCGCACTGCAGCCTTCCATCGTTTTCCTCCGCTGGGTCCCTGGGCATTCAGGGATTGACGGCAATGAGCTGGCCCATCAGCTCGCCCGCGACACACTTTTCCGGGCACCGTTGATCCCCTGGCCCAAGCCCTCGGAGGACGGTGGGAGACTCACCCTTCGCCGCACCATAAAAGAGGTCTACCTTGAGCTCCGCCTCGACAAACGCCTTTACCCTCCCCCTCATCCATCACTCACGGTGCCGGAGTCTTGCCTTCTTCGGCACATTCAGATGAATGCAGTTACCACCCCGTCCCGCCTCTTCCTCTATCGCTATCGATCGGACCCTTCCTGTCCCAACTGCTCCTGTATCTATGCGGACCTGGCCCATTGCCTCTTCTATTGCCCGGCTGCTCAGCAGTCGGGTTCCTTCCCCCCACCCTTTCTATCCATCACCACCTGGCTCGACTGGCTTGGCGCTGAAGGGGAAGAAGAACAGCGGCTTCTGGTCGCCCAGGCGGTCGACATGCTCGGCCTATAAATTATGGTCGAATAAAAGTCTTTTACTACTACTACTACTACTGCTTCTAGCCCCTTTGAGCGTTATTACAAGAATAACCCCCATAAGGTAGAACTCGCGGAGCGTTCGGTCACTGCGTGGAACTACCTGACGGAGAACAGACGGGACGTCGGGCGCAAACCCAGTTTCGAACACTCAGCCTGCAATCGTGGTTCGTGTTTCACTGCAAAGTAAAGAGTTCGACTCAAAGCTCGTACGCTTCAACCAGTGTCAAGTTCAACACTGCTGTAAGCGATGCTTCGTCAGAAGCGTCAACTTGAGTATCGCTGCGGCTGTCCGTGGTCGTCCGTGACTCAGCAGATCCAATCTACCGCGAGGAATTCGCCACGCAATTTGATTCTTTCATGACGTTAAAGGTCATCCGAATTCGGGACATACACTTGGCCGCAGTAGACGATCCTGCTTATAGGTTGCCGAAACGTGCACATGTGCGTTTGCGAAGATAGGAGAAGCTTCTTTTTTTTTTTCTAAATTGACGTAGAAAACGTTCGCTTTGAAAAGACTGCGTGAATGTGCACCGGAACAGATAACACTCTTCAGAGTACGCAAAGAGAATTTATTTGTACACCAGACAATATTTAGACACGAATAGTACATAAGGTAATCTCCAAACGACCCGAGCAGAAAAATGGTCAAAGCAGTCGCTAATTTTGACAGAAAGCAACAGGTACAGCTAATTCCCGAAAACTGTCAGCTAAACCAAATAGGTTGCTACAGCTGCTCTGCCATGCCATTCAGTAGAAGGCGCAAAGGCACGCTGGTTTCCAGTGTAAGTTGAGCTTAACTACGTGTGGTGTTTAAAATACACATATTATCCCGCAGACTTAACGGAATCGCTTGTAAAAGAAGGACTTAGTCTTTAATCCAGAGGTTAGCAGAGAACCTCACAACGAAGCAAAACTAATACTGTTGCTTTCGCTGTACATTGAAGGTTGACGCTTCACAGAGGCTCCATCTCTGCGCAGAGCGCGAGGCAATGAAGAAAAGAAAGGAAATTGGTTTAGAGGAAAGGAAATGGCGCAGTAAATCTCACAAGTCTTGGTGGACACCCGAACCGCACCGTAAGCGAAGGGATAAAGGAAGGAGTTTACGAAGAAAGGAAGAAAAAATTTGGAGGACGCTTAAGCTTCGTTTTTTTCCTCTATTTTTTTTAGCCAGTGCCTAAGAGGAGGCCAAGGCTAAAGGCTAAGAGTCTGACGAGGCCTTGGCCCCTTGTACATGCGGTTGCATGGAAGAACAAATCTCGCATATACATTTGGGTCAGTACAACGATTGCGGAAAAAAATACAAGTTTTCAAAAGACAGAAAAAATAATGGACCACCCTGTACATCAGTCCGAAACAATTCATTCATGCAGTGGTGGTGGTAGTGGTTTTATTAAAAATAATAGTAAAAAGGAAGGAAAAGATATTTGCTAGCCCCGGCATCTGCCATCGATACTGAAGCACCTGAGCTGGGGCAGCGGAAATAAAGGACAGCAGGCAGAATGGAGAAATGAAATGAAAGAGGTGAGGGGACAGGAATAGAGCATAGCGGGGAGAAGTAGTATGTACAAACTATTTACACAATAAGAAATGTGTCCAGGTTGTGCGCGTGATTAGTTCATTTTAGAGGAATTAAATCACACACGCGCACAGCACTGTGTTGGTTACAACTGGAATGGGGCGTCCAGTTATTAATCGTTCAAGGTAGAACTCGCGGAGCGTTCGGTCACTGCGTGTAACTACCTGACGGAGAACAGACGGGACGTCAAGCCCGTGTGTTCGAGGAATGCACAGAGGCTCACCAAAGTTCGCTCACGAGTGCGCGCACTGCCCTGCGGCCACAATAGCGTCTTGATGGAGTCTGGTAGTATGCCATGCGCCCTATAGGCCGCGAGCATATCGCGACGAGCATCGGCGAACGCGGCACAGCGAAGGAGCAGGTGTTCTAGTGTTTCCACTGCACCGAATCCGTCACACACATCACTCGTCGCGATTCCGTGACGCACCCGTCGTTCCCCGGGCCACACGCAGCCAATGCGCGCGCGGAGGATCATTGCACGTTGTGACCGTGTAAGTGCGCGACAGCCGGTGACACTGTCGATGCGCTCACCTCCCGCGATGCGTGGGTCGGGGTGCTGCTTTCGGAGATGGTCGTGGATGGCCGCACGCACGTCCTCCAGCGCAAGGGGCAGATCGCTGGCAGGTAGTTGGTGTGCAGCGGTCGCGAGGTCGTCAGCTTCTTCGTTGCCGGCGATGCCGCAGTGACCGGGCACCCACTGTGCACGCACGGCACAACCTCTCTGCGCGAGACGCTCGATGCGCGAGCGAATTTCCCGCACTAGTGGGGTACCGCGGCCGTTAGATTGCAGGCTGCTGAGGGCGGCGCGGGAGTCGCACAGCAGAGCACTCCTGGGCGGCGGAGGGCCGAGGGGGAGCAGCAGGTCCAGCCCGAGCCGGATCCCCATCAACTCCGCCGTGGTGGAGGATCCCAGGAAGGCTGCGTGTTGCTGGCTGTGCAGTCGCAGGGCGGGGATGGTGGCCGCCGCAGCAAGGGAGCAGCTGTCGCGGGCCACTGAGCCGTCGGTTTACACGAGGAGATGGTCCTGGAGCTCCTCGTGTATGACGGCTCTGGCCAGCTGCTGCACAGCACAGCGGGGTGTGCTCCGCTTTCCCGCAATGCCGACGATCTCTCGCTGTACCTCCGAGGCAGCAGGCCAGGGCGTGCAGGAGCCGTAGGGGGGTGGGCCTTGGGTCAATTGCTCATACTCGAGCAGCGCCGCGCCAATTCGTCAGCGCGGGTGCGAGCGCAGCAGCGAGCCGCCGTCCGATGCGCGGTGAAGCCGGTCGATGTGATTCAATGCCCTGCGCGCTGCTTGGAGCTCAAGGGGCCACGCTCCTGCTTCGGCCAACGTTGCGGCGCACTGCGAGTTTTTGGCAGGCCTAGGCACACGCGCAGGGACTTGTGGTGCTGAAGCTCGAGTTTCTTCCAGCACTGCTTGCGCACCGTGACGAGCGGCAGCGCATAGAGCACCGCCCCCAAAGCTGCGGCATTGTATAGACGCAGCGCGGCTTGCTGGGAGATGCCCTGGCCTCGAGCGGTGAGCTTGTGCACGGCGGCAGTGATCCTCTTCATCTGCAGACAGGCCTTGGTCGCCGCAGGGCGGAAGGAAAGGCGCCAGTCGATGTCCAGGCCAAGGTACCGCCCCGATTTACGCCAAGGAATCGGAGTCCCGTCCAGTGACAGTGGCGCAAGGTGCGCGCGCGACACCAAGACTTTTGGTTGCGCTCGCAAGTCGGCATAAAAAGCAATGGCAACATTATGCATCAAATGCGAAATTCGCAATAAAAAGTCAGAACTATATACACTACGAAAGGAAAAAAACAATCAAAATAATGCGGTTTTGGAACAATGTAAAACGCAATACATGTACAGTGGCAATACAATTTTCATGTACACGCCCCGAAAAAATCTAGAATATGGTTATTCAACCGTTAAAGCAAGTCATCGAGCCGTGTATGAAATTCTGGAGTTAGCCAAGATGCTTCTACATTCACTTTTAAATATATCAAAGGATTTGCTGAAGTTGACGTTTATTTCAGAGCGGTTCAACAGTTTAGTGGACTGAAAATTTATCGTTTGCCTACCGTAATTGGTTCGTATCTTTGGCGCTCTCCTTTTAAAATCGCGGATCGGGTATGTGCTCATATGTTCTATCGGAGGGACATGCAGTTTATTTCGGTAGGTCCATTGCAGTAGTTTGAAGTAATAGATCAGGCTTGCTTTGAGCATACTGTATTTAATGAAAGAGGCCTGGTTCGCAGGTTACGTCTATCGCCTTTGTAATTCTCACACAAGCGTAGTCTCTTTTTTTGAGCAACAATTAACTCATTATAGTTATAGATTGTGGTGGTGCCCCAAACTAATATTACATAATTCAATCTGGAGTAAAAAAGGGAATAATATAGGATTTGTTTTAAATTTGTAGGTATAAGGTTCCAGATTTTGTAGATGCTGCCAGTTATTTGCGCCAGTTCAGCTGTTAATTTATTAACGTGCGTGGTCCATGAAAGCTCTTCACAGAACCATATATATGCCCAAAAATTTTTGTTCTTTTACCTGCTCTAACAAATTACCGTCATAGGTTATATTTATTGTTGTGTAGTCTCGCCTATTTATGGGCTTGAAAACTATGTACTTTGTTTTGCTTCTGTTTAACCTCAGTTTGTTGTTTGAAAGCCACCGTGATAATTTACCTAGGTATTCATTAGCAGTCTTTTCCAAGCCTTCTTTGTTTGCTGCTGTGAAAAACACATTCGTATCATCCGCATATAAAACTATATCAGAAAAGCCATTTATTGAAGTAATATCATTTATGTATACTAAGAATAAAAGCGGACCTAAGATGGATCCCTGGGTCACACCGTATAGAATTCGCATTTTACGGGATGATACGCCATTCATGTCAACATACTGGCAGCTGTAACTTAGATATTTTTTAAATAAATTGAATGCTACGCCTCGTACGCCGTACATATGAAGCTTTTTCAACAAAATGTCCTGCTGTACAGTATCGAAAGCTTTCCTTAAGTCTAAAAATAATCCTAGAGTCAAAAGTTTGTTTTCAATATTTTCCACAATCTTTTCTTTGATATGAATCAGGGCCATTTCCGTTGATATTTTCCTTTGAAACCCATACTGAGCAGAGGTTACAATCTGATGCTTTTCAAAAAAAGACGCGAGTCGGTCACTCATAACACCTTCAAATATTTTTGAAAAAACCGGCAGGACAGAAATCGGGCGATAGTCATTAATTTCTAATGCTCCACCACCTTTATATACGGATGTGACTTTGGCAATTTTTAGTTCTTCAGGATACTCTCCAGACTCAAGCATTGTATTAATAATATCTGCCAGTATTGGACTAATAATAGATGCGGTGTACTTCAGTGGTAGGGCTTTTATTCCGTCGTCACCAGCTGCGGCACCATTCTTTAGTTGCGTGATTTTTCTCTCAATTTCAGCAGGAGTAGATGGAAAAAGCATGATCGATTCTGGCAGGCTATGTCCTTGCGGGTGGTTATCTGTGCACGCACGTATTTTGCCCATAATAGTGGCCAATCCAAACAAAGTGACGATTCATTTTATGTGCCCGTTTCTGTCCATCGACGTGCTCGTTGCCGCTCAGTATCTCTTGCACACCATCTCGTGTCTGCTTTCTGCTCATAAGGTGGTTAACCACGTCCCACTTTTTTTTCTTCTGGTCTCCATTAATCTGAGTAAACTTTTGCTGAAAGAAACCGGATTTTGCCCTTTCAAGTCCGAATTCAGTCTATTCCTGAACTTTTTATACTGAGCAAGCAGAGTAGGATCACGATTCTTTATGAAAGATGGTACATTTTATCGCTTTCTTTTATTCTTTTATATAGATCTTTTGTTACCCAATGTTTTCTTATTTTTCTGTTTATTGTCTTTCTCGCTGAGGAAAAGCTGCGTTATAGCATGAAAGATACTGAAGAAGAAACTTTTTATACGCTGATTTTGGGCTGGTGTCTTTAAATATGGGATCCCAGTCTGCTTGTTCTAGAAGCGAACGGAAGTCTTCCAACGCGTTTTCGTTCATTGTACGAACCAGTAACCTGTTACGCTTCCCTTTGCCATAGTTTTTCTCCGCGACAGAGACAAGGCAAAAGATTGGCATGTGGTCACTGATATTGCTTGTTAACACACCAGCAGACAGATTCTCGACTTCAATGCTCGTGACGCAGACATCAATACACGTGGCTGTATTTCAAGTAATCCTGGTTGGTAGCGTTATCATATTTTTTCATGCATGCTCATGAACAATATCTAGAAATTCCTTTGCGCATGGTCCATCAGATAGTGTATTAATGATCACATCGCCGAGAATAACAAAAGATCTAGGCAGCTAGATTCCCAAGTGATTACAGGGCGTTTTCGAAAAAAAAATGATAAATTTGGCTACAATGCCGGATGGCGGCCTGTACAGTGCACCGATCACCACGTTAGATATCTTAACAAAAGGCTTTAAATATTTTCATTCATCTTATTTAGATACCCAAGCGAGGACAAGACCCAGTCAGGAGGTTTAGCACCTCCTTTTGTCTTGCCTCGTGGGCAATACCTGTATGTTGCCCAAAGGAGAAATAAAAAAGAAATTCTTGAAGTATACGGCTATGCCACCACCTCTCCTATTTTCTATACTAATGGTTGCGCTCTTATAACCCTGAATGTGTGGCGGCACATCGGCGTTCGTCAAACATGCCTCAGTAAGGACTATTACAACAAATTTTACCGTATGTGAGTCGAGAAACATTTCGAAATCATCTATCTTGTTTTTAACACTTCTCATATTCAGATGCATCGTAGCAAGCAGTCCATCCCTATTTGTGTACGTTTTGTTGAATGTAGGGCTGTCATAATAGGAGCAACCATTTAATAATAATAATAATAATGATTGGTTTTGGGGGAAAGGAAATGGCGCAGTATCTGTCTCATATATCGTTGGACACCTGAACCGCGCCGTAAGGGAAGGGTAAAGGAGGGAGTGAAAGAAGAAAGGAAGAGAGAGGTGCCGTAGTGGAGGGCTCCGGAATAACTTCGACCACCTGGGGATCTTTAACGTGCACTGACATCGCACAGCACACGGGCGCCTTAGCGTTTTTCCTCCATAAAAACGCAGCCCCCGCGGTCGGGTTCGAACCCGGGAACTCCGGATCAGTAGCCGGGAACTCCGGATCAGTAGTCGAGCGCCCTAACCACTGAGCTTCACCGCCGCGGTGGCTCAGTGGTTAGGGCGCTCGACTACTGATCCGGAGTTCCCGGGTTCGAGCCCGACCGCGGCGGCTGCGTTTTTATGGAGGAAAAACGCTAAGGCGCCCGTGTGCTGTGCGATGTCAGTGCACGTTAAAGATCCCCAGGTGGTCGAAATTATTCCGGAGCCCTCCACTACGGCACCTCTCTCTTCCTTTCTTCTTTCACTCCCTCCTTTACCCATCCCTTACGGCGCGGTTCAGGTGTCCAACGATATATGAGACAGATACTGCGCCATTTCCTTTCCCCCCCAAAAACCAATTATTATTATTATTAGTCGAGCGCCCTAACCACTGAGCCACCGAGGCGGGGGCAACAATTTCCCTGCCTGTCTATTTTAGGGGTTTCTGTAGCACATAGAAATGCGGATTATGATATCTAGCTTGAAATCTTCGCAATATCTGCCATATTTGCTATCCTCACAATGTCTGTCTCATCGTCCTTCCTAGCCAGAATTCGGCCGTCAGCAAATCACACAAACTTCTATTCTGACCTTTTCTTTTGAGCAATGGCTGCACCGAGAAGTTTTTTGTTTGTGCCAGTCAGGTGTTCGTTCACGTACATAGGAGTGCCTTCGCCGCCATAGTCAAGGTCTTTAGTGTCAATTTTCTGCTTCTTACATTTCAACAAGAGATTGTCTCGCTTTGTGCGCTGTACAAAACGGGCGACAATGTTCTTCTCGTCGGATTTGACGGTACTGATGCGGTGGCACACATCGATATCAGAATCAACA
The DNA here is from genome assembly GCF_052857255.1 of Amblyomma americanum. Classification (NCBI taxonomy): domain Eukaryota; kingdom Metazoa; phylum Arthropoda; class Arachnida; order Ixodida; family Ixodidae; genus Amblyomma; species Amblyomma americanum. The sequence goes on along the minus strand of NC_135497.1, from coordinate 26,984,356 downwards.
ATCGGCTCGTCTACCAGGCTTCCAATCCTTTTCACTATGTCTGCCGCATCGCCTTCCTGAGGTACACCTTTTATTTCCAAATTGTTCGCTCTCATATACTGCTCCAGTTCTTAATTCTTTTCGGTCAGCTTTCGGTTTTCAGCAGTTAATTTTGTTTAGTCAGTCTTACAAACTTCTTTCCGTAGCTCTTTCATATCAGATTTGATTTCGTTGACGCCGTCACAAATGTCACTAAAGTGCTTCACTCTGTCTTTCTAATTTCGCTGGTTAGCCGTTATTTCGCGCTTGAAATCATCAAAAGTTTTCAGTAAATCTTTCACTTTCTTACTAATTGTTAGATGACAAAAGATAGCAAGCTATAAGGCAGTTTGCAAAACACACAGTCAGCGTCACAAGAAAAAGCTAAAGCACTTCAGGAGCATCTCATGCAGACAACATATGTAAGTAGTCAAAGTAAAAAGTGGCAGCAGCGACAAAGCGGACAATTAAAATTTCAGAAGTGTGAGTACGTCTCATTCATAACTAACCTAAAGTGGAAGCAAAAAGCCTTTAGCAGCAGTTCTTCGCAGCTTCGCCGCTCCTGCCAAGTGAAACTTGTCTTGTCTGTTGCCAGGAAGAAAGAAAAGGAAAGTGCACAGGCCTGCCCACTGGCTCAAGCCGAGGCACAATCGCTACCACATGCAGATAGTAGGAGAGTTCAAAGATGGGATAGAAAGACAGGATAGAAAAGACGCGGGGTATAATGACCCAGGCCGATCCCGGAGGCAGTGCAATACCGGGCCAACTGGTGGCGGAAGTGAAGCAACCTTCAAACACTCCGCCACATTTCCAAAAATAAGTCCAATTGCGTCCCGTATCAGATATTCTACGGGGTCTCCTATACAAGGCGGATTTAAAGTGGTGGCGAAGGCTGGGCCGAAAAGTGGTTTAGCGCGACTGCAGCACAACCAGAGGATGGGGGGCAAAACACTCATATAAAGAAATGATAAAGCTACAAAATTGGAATGTAATCTGCCAATAGAAAAGAAAAATATATTAGCACCTTGTTTTATGAAAGAGGTAAGTCATTTTATTAAAACCTGGCAAATTTTGTATTTTTGCAACACTCTTGACCTGCCCCCTATTCATTAGTGTGCGGTGCATTACAGCGCGTCTTTGCAGGCCTTGTTTCGATACCCGGCTAACCCGGCCACAGTGGCGGGAGCTTGGCTTACGAAGCGATTTCTTATCGCCAGCTCTCTGCGATGGCGCGCCTGGTAAAGCGTATAAATTTAGCTCGCCGGTCTCAAAATGCTCCTTTTGCGAAGTTTTCGTCGTCCTTGCACGTCGCTTCTTTGTCACCGTTCGGTAAGATTTGCACCCCGCTGCACCGCTGCGGCAGTTTTCTCGGTTTTGTCGTTTCCTTCGGCGTGCGTCCAGTGCGAAGTCTTTTTCCGTCTTTGCACGCTTCGCGCTCTTCTTTTGAAGCGCTTAGCGCTTCATTTCAAGATGAGCTTGCGGCATGTGAAGAAACGATGCTCCGTGGTATGTGCACTGCGACAGCGTGGATAGTACCATTGGTGTCACGCTACACCGATTCCCGCTGGACTTTCACAGGTGAGCTCTTGACAGTGTCGTCTGCTCTAGGTATGCGCGATAGCTTCGATATGGTTTCGCCGGGCTGTTCGCTCGTGTTTCATAGCTGTAACCCGTTCGTGCGTACTTGGCTTCATGTTTTCGGGGATATTTATGTACTACACTGCAGGGCACACACTTTCAGTGCTGAGGTGTGCGAAAGAGGCCCACATTTTTCTAATTTATAGTGAGTTTCATGCAGCTGACTATCACCAACGTGAACTTCACACCGGGCTCTCAGGAGCAACCACGTGCACGCTACTGACCGGGAGGCCCATTTAGAACAAAGTTTGCTACCTGACAGCTCTGAGTACGACATTGTTTAGTTTTGCAAAACCATGAAGCCAATTTGAGGATCCCCTCGCTGCTGGGAGTATCGAAACTCAGCCTCGTGTATGTGCGCGGCTTTGAGGAGGCTTTAACTGGATTCGCTCAGCAGGAGTTATTGCCTGCCTTGGTATTGCTGTCCTACATATACATGACTGTCAGGGTAATTTTAAACGCACTTCACTCTCGTCACTCGTTGAGCTTAGAAAAGCAGCTAGCCGCGTGGCATGAGGATGAGCGTTACCGCAATCTGGGGCGCAGAGAGCTTGGCGCGAGCATTTACTACCATAGTTCAGATGTAATGCAAGTATAATTTACTGCAGTTAGCAGTGACAGGAATAATGACGCATTGGCGTTTCGAGTAGGCGTATTCCTTTTGGCGCAGTTGTATCTAACGTGCATGTTGCATCACGTCCAGGTGCCGAGCGTGGGCGCAGTTCTGCCGCAACGTCAGCCTGGAGAAGAAGGCGCCGTCGCAGCTACGAGAACTCAGGATTTGCTCGAGGCACTTCGAACCATCTGTGCATCTGCCGTCAGGAAGGCTGCGACACGATGATTTGCCTACTCGAGCAAGCATTGTCGGTAATTTTTGTTATCAAACTTTTAAGGCATTCGCCGCTCTTGAAATGTCAGGTTTTGTGAAAAAATGAAAATTTTCCTTTTTGTCGTAACCGTAAACAGTCTAGCGTCTTTTGCAAAACGAATTATGTATCTGTGTTGTGGCTTTAAAAATTACAGTAAATTTTTACCTGCACCCTGCTAAGCGAAAACGAAAATGGAAGTATCGCTTTCACGTGAGCACATATAATTATATACATATCGTGTATATATATATATATATATATATATATATATATATATATATATATATATATATATATATATATATATATATATATATATATATATATATTCGTTTTACGTCTCTTGTATGCACTGTACACTGTATGTGAGGTTCGTGACAAATGTCCAACATAGCATAGAATTAGGTTTGTGCTTGTGGTAAGCTAATGGCACAAGCTTAGTAGGCGAAGGGTGCTCAAGCGAATTTCTAGGCACGGGTGCGGAGAAAGTACACTGACGGTGTGAATACTCTTGCCTGATATTTCCGGTAAAAAAAAAGGATAATGGAAGTGGGATATTCGGTAGTCTGGTATGGCAAAGGGCTCCGAAGGATCTTAACGTGAGTCTGTCAGTCTTCCGGTTCAGGCTTTTTGATGCCGCTAGCCACTTCAGCAACGGAAACCAGGCGACTCTACATGTTTTGCAGCAAGTGGGAGTTGAATCTTTCATATTCACCGTGAAACCTTGTCTCATGAACGGCCCCTGTCGTGTCCAGAGGGCATTCTCGTCCTTCCTTTGATAGCTCAAAAGAAGTGAGGGGGAAAAAAGGGTGAGCCTTCCTAAATGTTTGATGAATTTTAGTACTCCAGAACTTTGCTTTCTTGTATGCAGAGCTTCTTTTTTCATCTTCAGTCTTATCAGGATGCAATCTTATGCCGACTTGGGCAAGCTACGCTTGGTGAAAAGCTTCTCGAGATATTGTGTGCTCATGTGTTATGTATCAAAGCATGCACTGAACGATTATAGAAATGCACTAATAATTGTTTGTGTTGTTGCCTTTTACCTCAATATTCATGCTAGCGAAAGCCAATGTTTGTACAGGTTTTTATTTTTTGCGATAATTGCTTACGAATTCATTCTTGTTGCATCTCATTGCGTAGGCCATAGGCTGACCTGCATAAATCTGTAAACAATATGGGGCACATTACTTGATTTGCGAGCTATCGTTGTTTGTGTGATAGGCGAATTTCGCACTCTTCAAAGTAAAACATAGCATATGAAAATTGCAAATGATTTACTGGTGCTCCACAGCTGCTGATGACATCAAACTAATGTGCCTAACGATTAAGGGTGGTAAACAGAATTTTATTTCATTGGATAAGCATTTTTCTTTCTAGAGTGATGACAATGTGAACCGCATGCTGTGGAAGCTATAGTTCTTTGGAAATTATTTACTATAAAGGTACTGAATTCTCTTTTCTCTCCGCAATAATGTTGCCATTTCAGACACCTCAAGCGAATGCAGCAGCGACATGGACTGTTCACAATCTCTGAGCGAAACTTCGGCATCAGTGCGCCGGGCTGGAGAACCAGATGAGCAGGGTTGTATGCATAACTGACATAAATCTTTTGAAAATGATGACGACTGAAAGCTCATTGGACTGCTTCCTATGATAGCTGCTGTCTCCGGTGAACCTGTTTCCAAGGGGTACGTCCAGAGTCGGTCGTCCCAGTCGCTGCTACTCTTCCAAGAAGGTGATTGTTATTTCGTATCTGCTCGAACAGCCTGATGAGGTATGGCTCAGAAATATGCTACAATTCCTTGTCTGTGCGCTGTGCAGATGCAGATGGTGCCAGCCCTACTGGTTCTACTCTGAACCAAGCTTGTTCCCACGCCAGTGGCTTCATAATGGTTCAGTGTAAGTGTTAATTCCGCCTGTGGCGCTTAGTTATTATTTGTGCATTGTTGGGTTGCTGGCTTCCCTGTCAGAACTGTGCTATCACTATATTTTGTTCTTTATATTCTGTGGGCGCAGCTGACCACACATATGCAGGACCAAGCACTGAAGCAAGCGCTTCATCTCTGGAACCTGGCACGGCAGGGGTGGCCGCAACACTGTCAGCGAGTGCTGATCTGTCACCAGGAGCTCCGTTCAGCAGTTCGCCTCTTTCTTATGAAGGTTAGCAATTTTACAACGCTTTCGCAATATTGCGCACTTTTTGGTGCTACAGGACTACATGCAGCTATGACTAAACCCGACGTAGCAACTTATTGCTCTTCCGTCGACTCTGTACGTTGCAGGATCTTTCACCAGCCCCATCAATGAAAGGCGGCCACTGCAGAAACTTCGAGCCAAGCTCAGGCAGCTGCGTAACCGCAACAAGAGGCTGCAAGGACTGCTGCTTCAGTGGCGTCGCATGAAGACCACTGCTGAATTGGTAGATAGTCTGCGTGAGCATTTAACACCAGCTGTTGCTGCTTTTGTTGAAGCTCAGTTAAAGATGCACAATGTCAGCAGATTTGGCCGTCGATGGTGCAGCCAAAACAAAACCTTTGCTTTAGGTTTATACTTCCACAGACCAAAAGGTTCCAGATATTGCAGGAAACTCCTGAAACTTCCATCTGTTAGGTCACTGCAGCTGTGGCTTGCACGCGTACCATTGAGGGTTGGATTTTATCCTGAAGTTTTTGATTTGATCGAGAAACGGGCAGCGTCTTTTCCACGGCAAGACAGGGCTTGCACCATAATTTTTGATGAAATGCATGTTTCAAAGGAGCTGTCGTACAATCCAGTGCCGGACGGATTTGAAGGCCTTGAAGAGTACAGTGCAGCACAAGGTCCAAATCTTGCGAACAAGGCGCTTGTGTTCATGGCCAAAGGAATATGTACGCCGTGGAAGCAGCCTCTTGGCTACTTCTTTGCAGATAAGCCAGCGCCTGCAACTGTTCTGTATGACCTCCTCTTCAAATGCCACAAAATGTTGGTTGGAGCTGGATTGCAGCCTGTGGCTGTGGTTTGTGATCAGGGGAACCAAAATGTTTCTCTGTTTTCGAAACTTGTGACCCCTGAAAAGCCGTACTTAAGTGTGAATGGTGAACCGCTTTTCTTTTTGATCCACCGCATTTGCTCAAGTGCTTGCGCAATATGCTCTTCAAGCATGACTTCAGGGTAGGCAGTGACACAATTAAAAGCTCGTACATACGACAGGCTTATGAGAAGGATCGAGAAATGCAAATTCGGTCCATCCCAAAGTTGAGTGCCCGGCACTTTAATTTAACTTTTGCTTCGAAGATGTCTGTGAAACTCGCAGCACAGGTATTCAGCAATCATTGCGCTGCTGCATTGTGCACATTGGTAACATTCCAACAGTTGTCATCAGAGGCTATCCACACAGCCAGATTTGTTGAGAGGATCTATAGACTCTTTGACAGTCTAAATACTTCACAGAAGCGGGGAAAGTCTCCGTATGCATCTGCAATTTGTGCAGGATCTGTGCATGAAGAGTTTTTGGAAGAGTGTATTGCAGTTTTCGAAAACATCGAAGTTCTAGGCTGTGCGCGGCAGCCTCTTTGCATCCGTGGCTTCTGCCAAACTATGAGGGCTGTGCTGCTGTTATGGAACCACCTGGCCTCTCGCTATGGTTTGACATACCTCCTTACCAGGCTCCTGAACCAGGATGCACTTGAAAACACCTTTGCTATTGTTAGGTCGAAATCTGGATCGAACAGCAACTCGTCTTGCCGGCAGTTTCAAGCAGCATTTAGGCATCTTTTAGTTAGCAACCTTTTCAAACTGTCGGAAAGCAGCAACTGTGCTGAAGACATGTCTAGCCTTCTAGCCACTCTCCCAGTTTGTTTATCTAAGTCTGCTCCTTCTCTCTGTACAGCTGCCACATCTTTGCCTGTTGCAGTAGAAGTTTTGCCATATGATTATCAGACTCCAATACTAGAGAACAACATTGTCTATTTTGCTGGCTGGCTTGTCTACAAGTTTATGAATGATCACAGGTGTGTTACAGGGCCACATACGTGCGAGGTGAGGCTAGAAAATGCCGCCTTTGCCGATCAGAGCCAAGTTCTCTTGTACTTAAGTGTCAAAAATCCTGGAGAAGGTGACTTTGGGAGCCTGTCAGTTCCTACACCCTCGTTTGTAGCTTTCATCAATGCTTGCGAGCAGGCTTTTGTCGCATCTAGTTCCAATATTGTGGGAAAAGAACAAGTAGGGCATGATCTGTGCATGTTGCTTCATGCCAAGGTAGAAAAATCGCTGACTGTGTGTGGTGATGACGTTTATGATGGTTTGTTTGCCCTGTTCGTCAGGGTGAGGCTGCATTGGCTTGCACGCAGAAAAAATCTTGAACTGCACAGTCAAACTACTAAACGGAAAGCCAAGAAGCAAGCACTGAGGCTAAGCAAATGAAAAGGATGCAATTCCCGAGCTGTTGGCTGAATATTTTGTGAAGTTGCAGGCTATTATGCAGCCTGTGCAACAAATCAGCTTAGTCTGGTTTAACGGTTGCAAAGGGTTTTTTTCTGGTTCACAGCCTGGTTTTATTCTTTTATTTTTTACTTGTGTATTTTGATTTGCTAGGATGTGATGTGGTTGCTCACAGGGGCAATGGTTTAACAATGTAGCATCTTTCATCGTTCATTCCACTATGTCACTCTTTTAGGGTACTTTTATGCCATGTACAGACTGTTCAAGTGTCACCTATGTACTTGTGCAATATTGTCAGATAAAACGCCATACCGATAAAGCGAATGCCTCTGAAAGGAGACTTTCTAGGCAATGGATTAACCTAGTTTCCGTGGCGCTGGGATTAATTTTTCCACCTGCTCGCCCCCCCCCCCCCTGCAGTTCCGTGCTGGCAGGTATAATGAAATCAACCATTGTCATCATAACTACCACTCGGCACCACTGGCTACCAGGCCACCTTTTAGCAGGCTAGTTGCATCTCAGAGTTTTTAGTAGGATCTTTGTCAGCGCAACGAACAGAACAGCGCTGGACTTTTATCTGGCTATATTGTAGCGTACAGTACACTGATTACATGCTTTACTGCCCCGCGAATGTCCTTGCACTTCACTGTACGCTGTACTTCATGTGTACTTTTGTTGACGTAAAATTACTTCAAATTGACCCGGCTAACGACTAGAAGTACTCTGGAGATGGTACGCCGGCTCAATGTATGGTATTTGCTCCTACGTTGAGCACGTTTGAGGGTGCTAAAGCTGGCTTTAACATTGCCTTGCAGATGTAAACGCACCTGCTATATTCTTTCAGCTGAAGAAATTAAATGTGAAGAATAATCCCAGTGTGCTCTATGGTCTGTGTTGATGCGCCTACTTATGTCATGTTATGTTTGCTTCAATTGAAGCTGTCGTAGCATTGTTTTCTATACTTTTCAATTTCCTAACTGACAACGTTCGTGGCACTTCAGGGCTTTTTCCTATCTGCACTGTGACTATTGAGATGATTAGCCAACTTAAACAATACTGCTTGTGCTGCCTGTGACATGTATTTTTTGTTTGTGTGCCAAGGGTGTGCTTTGTGACTGTATTTGTTTGGTTGCTGCAATAAACAATGAATATGAAACTATGAAAACCATACTTGCCGTACACTCTATTGCGAACTGTGCACTTGAGCCAGTGCTTTGTGCATCATACCTTGCATCATACCTTGCTGTACTCAAAAGCTCTCAAAAGTACTAGCACCAGTATTTGCACTACGAATCATGCATGCTTCGCCAGTGTCTGGAAGTGTTGCTGCCTTTCTATGCTGCTCCTCCTTTACCAGTCACTTTCATTGCGTTCCCAATTGCACATTAACAAGGCCATAACTAGCAGGAACTCGAGCACATTTGACTGGCAAAGGTTGGGGCGCGCTGAAAGGCAGCAACCTTCGAGAGGTACGGGCTCGAAAACGCGGATTCCACAGAAAGACCGCTTATAATTCGCGCCAAAAGCATACGTATGCGTGACGTCATTCTACGTCACGTTTGCGTAGTTTGCCCCCAAAATCCAGGGGGCGCTGGAGTGCCCACGAGCCGCCATTTTTTGGACCAATGGGCGTCTATGGAGCCTTCGCTACCAGTGTACATCTACCTTGTCCTATATAGCAAACTGGCCGAGGTTGCGGGGCTCCTTTTGTAGCGTCCAGGCTCTGACGTATTGCAACGTAGGCGCAGCTCTGGTGCCGGGTTGAGGCGCAACCGTTGATGATAAAGCCGGTTATCTTGCAGGCTTCGCACGTGCGCTTATCTGTCACAGCCGATACCGCAGCTGCAGTAGAAGCAAAAAGCCTTTAGCAGCGGTTCTTTGCAGCTTCGCCGCTACTGCCAAGTGAAAGAGTGAAACGTGACAGCATGTCGCAGCGTTGCCGAGGAGTGCGCTAACGCCAACGCCCGTTCGGAGCGACGCCTGGTCCGTTGGACAATTTAAGGAAAGGACGCCTGTCTCGCATATCTAGGGGGACACCTGGACCGGGCTGTAAGGGAAGGAAATTGAAATGAATTTTTTTAAGGAAAGGAAATGACGCCGGTCTCACAATTCTCGCTGGACACTCGTACCGCGCCGTAAGGGAAGGAAAAGGAGGAGTGCGAGCAGGAGGATTTTCGCGGACGGCCAACGCCGCCGACGCCGACTTCGGCTTTTCTGCGACACGAGCTCCTTAACGCTGTCGCGTTTAAAAGCACAGTAGTGTGGGGCTCCGGAAAAATTTCGGCAATGGCGGATTTTGACCTACACTGACATCGTACACTCTAAGAAAAAAAGGAGTGGTCTTAGTCCTTTGAGGGGGTAAATCCACTGACGCTGTGGCGACCCCCTTTTGGTGTAACGTTACACCTTCGTCGGGGGACTAAGTGCGCACAGTGTAATGTTTAGGCTGTTATGGGGGTAATGTTATTCCGTCTGGCCAAGTGTAAGTATAACCCTTTGATGACTAACGGTTAGGCCATGAAAGTGTAAACATATGCTTCACTTTCTGGTGCATGTTTGCGCCCACTCGGAATAAGCTTATGCTCAATCCCAGGGCGCAAACTTATACTCGCAAGGACTACAGTTAATCCTGTCTAATGAGCTTACTACAACCCTCCTAAAGAGCAACTTTGCACCTTATCAATGGGCGTAACATTGCTCTGCAAGAGCATATGGGTTCATCTTTTAGGTGCACCTTTACGCCATGTTAGGAAGGGTAACGTAAGCGTAAGCTTACCCTCGCAGGGGCTATAGTTACCTAATGAGTTTTTTACAACGCTTCTATGGTGCAACTTTGCACCACGTCAGTGGGCATAACATTGCTCTGAAAGTGTGTATGTTTTGCTCTTTTAGGTGCATCCTTACGTCTCTTTTGGACGGGTAACGTTACCGTCCAGAAGAATGTATCCCATATTACAGTGTATTGTTACAACTTCTCGAATGTAAGGCACAGGCACGTTCGCTGTGATACTAGGCATCCATTGTTATTAAAGTAAGATCGTTTTTGGGCTTGTAAAGAAAACCACTTCACTTTGTAGGTGTCGGTAATGGTGCATCTACTTCAATGTATTACACACATCGAAACCAAACGCAGCATTACAATACACCTACAGAACAAAGCTGCTTGCTGAAAAGGCATGATATGCACCTCGCTGCCATCAAGTTCACAGATGTTTTTCTCTTCCACATTCCTGGTTATGTTCGTGTTAGTGCGATAAGTTTGTGGCGTGCCGTGCTGCACTTCAAAGTACAGTTTAGGACTCCAGTAATTACACACCAGTAGGCACGACAGGGTTTATTTTTTATTGAATTTAAAATGGCAGCATAACCCAGCAGTCTTCTGTCAACGTCATGATGGCATCCATTCTCCAAGCGAACCTGTGTGACAAAAAGAAATCCTTGAAACATGACGGGCAGTACACACATTTAACGCATAAATTGTAATTATGAAATCAAAATTTAATCTGCGACAATTTGGTCTGAAGCACGAAGGCATATGTGTGGTGTTTTCCAAGCGAGCATGCTGTACAGGCCAAGGAATAAGTAAAAGAATGAACAACACGAGCGCTGGATACCAAATCATGATACTGATTGAAGAACATGCATGCCCCACTAGCTAGACCGAACTAGAAGGCTCCTACATTTAGTGTGCAGTACACATATCTCACATGCAGTGGAAGTATAGAGCGCAGCTCCCACTTCCGTAAATGGCCTAGTTTTTTTTTTAAATTACAGCGTTCTTTCGGCGTTGATTGAAAGGGGCTCGATTCTGCAGCTGAAATCTGCAAGACATAAGAAACCGTACCGCAGTATATTTGACGCTTGTAAAATCATAAGCAGGGCGTCTTCACTCATCCCGTTGCTATCGTGCATGCAGTGGTGCTACCATTTAGTTAAGAGTCAGTGTATGACCATGGAACATTTTTTACAAACAAAAATGACCTGAAGTGAGCTCTTGTTCAGCTGTTGTCCAGTTATGCTTTTGGTGCTAGCAAAATTGTGGCTGAATTTTTGCCGCCTGCGCGCAACAAAAGCGTATGTGCACTGAGATAGTGCGTTTCTTTCTGCAACAACTTGCAATATTATATAAGTCAGCTTCTTCAAAAGGATGTCTTCCGACCAAAAGTACTCGTTTACAGACAGCAGTCTCGCATTTTCAGTAAAAGGTTGGACTCCCCTTAATCTATTTCGGGACCGACTAAACCATCTCCCCTTTCGTGGCAAGAACAGGAAGTGATAACGAATACTGTGGTAAATGTCTCGAACCCAGAGGACACACTCACATTCATCGAGCGAATGAAAACTCCGGATTGCCGCCCACTGCCTGCAGCAGAGTGTAGGCAGAAAAAGGAGGGATACCGTCCTTCGTCACAGAGCAGTGGGGAGTGGGTTGTTCCTTGTTCTGGCTAGGAGTGCGTGGGGGAGGGGGGAAGGGAAGGAAGTTAGCGCGACGGGGTTGTTTAGTAAAAAGTTTTAGAAAGTTTAGCGTGAGGTAGCTCACTACTTCCGGCGCACAGGAACAAAGGCCCATTCCCTTCTATTTCCTGCCTAGCCTCTACTGCAATGCTACCGAAGGTTGACTTCATGAGTACAATTGTACTCTTGATGGCTCTCTCCAGGCCACTTCGAAGTAAACTGGCGACATTCCTGAGTTTACTCAGAAGAGGGAAGTTCACTCTTTTCGTTTCCACAAAAAATGCGAGTGTCGTCCGAGAACGAGACCTTCTGGTTGGAAAACAAGCCTTGCGGAGAAGCTGACTTACACATTTCTGCAAATGGTCTATTTTGCAAGTAGTCAACTCTCGTGAGGATTAAGTGACTTGAAAAAGCGATAGAAAAACGTTTGCGGGGGAAGGTTAAGCAGGGCCATAGCAGCATGGAGCTAATGCTCGAGTTCGGGGGAAAAAAACAAGCCCTTTTTCTGCATTAAAAAGAAGAGAAAATCCTGACCGAGCCACTCAGCTGCGTCTGGAAAAAAGATGCCATGTGGCTTTGGGCCTCATCATAAAAAAAGGTTTGTACTCCAGTTTAATCAATCTTTAAACTTCAGCCACTCAGAGCAATCATCAAGGTTACGAAAGAAAGTAGGACTCACCCTCTGAAGCTCAAAGACCACATTAGCTGCACTCATGCTTGAGGTTGCATGCATTTTGCAACGTACACCCGCCGCCAAGAGTTCAAGAAAGGCGACTGTGTCGAAAACAGCCAATTGCTTCATATCTAAAACTTAATACTGGAGATACAAGGGTGCATTGCACAATTTGGACCATAACAATTAATATCTATTTTAAGATCCATGAACTGGCGAGGGCGAAATTGGGTTGTTTTACTAAAAGTGAACGTGAGCGTAATTGCCCACCACCAACCGCCCTCTACAAAATACAAGCAGATAAACATTAGACCGTACTTACCAGGACTGATATGGCGTCATCGCAAAGTTAGCCTGTTGGCAGGCTATCGAAACGCGTTATTCGCTCGGCGACTGCACACCGCAGGTACAGATAGCTAGACAGGCACTGTTCAGAGACGCGAAGTGCAAACTGCGCCCTGCGGCAGCTTCCAGTACTAGGCAGTGCCACGACAGGTAGCGCTGTATTCGCGGAAGGACGAATGAGCGAACCCACCCGTCCTCTGCACCCTTTCTTTCCCGCCCCTCACCCTTTCCTCCTTTTGCCGGCAGATTTTTTCTTTTCCTCTTTCCGTTCCCCGCACCGGATTCCGCGTGTCCCCCGCGTGCGCTTTCTTGGTGGAGGGATTTAGCATACCGGAGACGTACCACCGGTTTTAGGTACGCCTGTTGTGCACGTGCGGTGGCCCTTCCCGGCCGGGTGCTAGCTTCTGCGCATATGTAAAAAAATTCCTTGGTTAATTGTCGGCATAAAAACTCGCCTGTTTTCTTGACCGCTGAATACTGAAAAAAGTGTGCGGTAGGAAATATGCGGAATGTACATATGCTCTGCGCTTCTCGCCTCTAAAATGGCAGCCACTATGAAGGTGGTGCAAGTGTGCTTTAATATAAGTTATTTGAAATATTGCGTATAAGTTAGAAAATGAGCAAGTGCACGCACTTGTGCGGAAAAACCCTGTTTTTGGATTCTGTTCCTGCTAATTCTTACATGTACGACAAATTGCTACTACTATTGCTAGAAAGAAAACTAAAAGTTGACAAAGCTCCGTTATATAAAATTATTCAACACCTTACGGAAAATAAGTAACCGAGTACAATTGAAATGACTCCATCAGAAGTGTACAAGAATACCGGGGTGAATTACAGTCTCAGGAAAGTAACGTAACAATTACAGAAAACTAGGCTGTTACTCTTCCGTTACTTTCCTCCCAACATTTATAGTTCCATGACGCAAATTTAGACTGCAGTGAGCTGCAGCAGCTTGCTTGATGATTTGTTCTTTTAATAAACTGCACATCTCCAACCAAAAATTTTAATTTTAACCCAACGTTTCCAGGCTGACTCGGCTCCTTCATCAGGGGTGACTGAGGGCTGTAGCTAGCGTGTTTTAAGTATGGAGGGGAGGAGGGGGTCAAAGGAATGACAGCTGTGATGCGAAAGGCATGGTGGAGGGAGAGAGGGTGTTAAGGCTGTTTGTCACCTTGTCGCACTGTGGGGAGGCGGTCAATGGCCTTTTTTTTGTTGAGTTGAAGAGCGAAGTCCCTGGGCATATACTGGGGGCAGGTTTGCTTTTGTGCGGTTGATGTTGTTCGGGGTGGTTTGAATGTGCCAGGATTCCAGAAGGAGCCTTTTGTGGTAATTTGTTTCGGTTCCCAGGATGCGGGTTTCTTCGAAGTTGATTCTATGGTCGGAGTCCTCGGAATGTTCCAACCAAAAATTAAAATTTTTGTTTGGAGATGTGCAGTTTATTACAAGACTTCAAACCCAACCTGACAGGCAAATCTGTCAAAATGTTTAGTTTTCAATGATTTGTTCTACGCTGTTAATTTCCGAGGGCAATTGTTTTTCGAAGCTGCGGTCAAAAACGTTCCCACGTTTACTCGCGAAGCGATCAGCGGCTACACTGATCACTTTTAGAACACCTTTCGTCGATTTTGGGTGTAATGAGAGGTAAGCTGCGGCGCCATCTGACAAGACAGGGGGAGGGGGGGCTACAGAGCGGTCACGTGATACCTGTCGGGAGGAGAACTCCCATAGAAGACGGCGTTGACCCGGTTGTGGTGCGGACATGATCGTGCTTCTCGGCAACCGGTCTGTTGTCGCTCGGTCACAAAGAAAACTGCTTGCCGTCAGGAAAGCTGTACCTTTTTGTTCCAGCTTTTTTTTGAAAAAAGGAACTGATTACCTGTAATCAACTACAGAAAAAGTAATTTAATTGGCTGGAACTTTGCCGTTTGAAAAAAAAAGTAATAAATTAATCACAAAATTGCAAGAAAGTGCAGCTGAATACAAGTAATCAATTACGTGTAATGCGCTACGTACAACTCTGGTGCTAGATATCAAAATCAAGCAAATGTCAGCTTGTAGTTGTCACAGGAGAGCAAATCAAGCCAATGTATACTAAAAATACAGGTACTAGTTTACTCATATTTACGAAGCCTTAGGCAAACACACACATATATAATCGATATAATGTGCATGTAGAGATGCTCCACAAGATGTGGGACACAGATTTGTGCGCTGACCTGAACGTAGTGAAATTTGCTCAGTCAAAAAGCATACTTAAAGAAAAGTTTCACAACGCTCTGGCAGTGTTCACACGTGTGTCTAGGATTCACGCTCACTTGCGCTCGCATTAGCAAATCAGTCGAAAAGCTTCTAATGCGGGATCACTTCAAACCCTTGAGTGTACTCCTGTGAGCAGGAAGTCAGCGCTGTGCATAGACAGCAAGGACAGCACGGCGAGGGGTTAGCGTGGCTTCCAAGCTGCGCGTCCGCTGCTCTATCCCGCCTTCAGTTAGTCATCCGCCGGGTCACTGAACGTAGACCCTGTATGTAAGAGGGGACAAGTATTCCTAGGGAGTGTTAACATTGCCCCGCGTCTGAATCATGATTCAAGTAAGAGCTTTTTGCGCAGGAGCACAATAGCGCTCGGCGTCGTACATCGGCAAGACCAGGAGCTTCGCCGAAAGAATGAAGCAGCACAAAGCGGATTAAAAATCTGGAGAAGCGGACTCGCGACAAAAACTTTTTGGACTAATTGCTGCAGTGACACGTGGCCAAAGGCGCCTTCTTTCTTCCCTTTCCTGCCCAGCCCTTGCTACAGGAATTTGCGAGTGTCATGAGAAATGTGAGCTATAACAAAGTTTGAGCACTCTTATTGATTACACCATAATTATTTATGACAAGCACGTTTTCTGCTTTCTGTTTCTCTCTTGGCGTATAACATTCAAATTCATTTTCAAATTTAATGGAGAAATGAACAAAAAAAAATTAAATTGCCAGGGAGGAGGAGAAAACGTCAGAGGACCCAAGACTCCTTCCCACAAATCAGTAGGTTCACCTGCCTAAGCGTCCCTCAGCATTTCCCTATTTCTTTCTACTCCTTTGTAAAAGATTACCTTGGGCTCATCCCCAGCCCTGTTAACGGCAAGGCTGTCAAGGGCAAATTGCATTTGCATTATCACTCGTAACATAAAATGAAGTATTATGTAAACCACGAATGTCCTAGAGACGAGCGTGGGCTTATGGTGCAAGTGTAATCATGGCACTAAATCAGGGCCCGTCGATCTTGCCATTACGTGCAGCTGAGCGCGAGGAGGAAATATGCACTGCTTGAAACGGACACAGATTAAATGCGCATAGAACATGAGCGTTGGAGCTGATCGCCGCATCATGTCAAATTAAAGCATGGAATGTTTTTAGTGGTACTAGAAACAGTCTATATGGAAAAAAGATGTAAGCATTTGAATTCCGTTTTGAGCGTAGACTACTAAGCTTAATCTTTTTACTTGATGTATTTACCACACAAGAGAAATCGACCTTTACAGAAATTCTTTCCCGCTACTCTATGAAGTCGGCACGCGCATCGAGGCACTTAACTCAAAATTCTCCACGAGCGCCCCATCGCGGCATGCGGGCAAAGTATAATCACCCCGATGTTTTGGGGGCAAGAAAGGACGCGTAGTTATCAACACTGGTAGAGAGCGTAAGTAGGGTGTAAGTTTCCTAAAAGGGGGTAAGTGATTAGTAGCGTGCTTTTAACGGGTGCAAAGTTATTCCTAGGGTCCTCTAAAGGGGGTAAAAGTCCTTTTTACCCCTTTCTCACACCCTTTTTTCTTAGAGTGTACAGCACACACAACAAATAATTGGTTTTGTGTAAATCGCAGTAAATCTCTCACACGTCTTGGTGGACACCCCAACCGCCCTGTAAGCGAAGGGATAAAGGAGTGAAAGAAGAAAGGAAGAAAAAAATTGATGTTGACGTAGCCCTGCTAGGCCAGGATATACGTAGCGTAAGCGCGGCGACATCTGGTTCGGAAGAGTTAATATATGAAAGGCGCACATTCACTCATCATTATCATCATCATCCTGACTACACCCACTGCAGGGCAAAGGCCTTTCTAATGCCTCTCCAATTAACCCTGTCCTTTGCCAGCTGCGCCCACCCTGTGTCTGCAAACTTCCTAATCTCATCCGCCCACCTAAGCTTCTGCCGCCCACTGCTACGCTTGATTCTCTTGGAATCCACTCCGTTACCCTTAAGGACCAGCGGTTATTTTATCTTCGCAGTACATGCCCTGCCCAAGCCCATTTCTTTCTCTTGATTTCGACTAGGATGTCATTAACACGCGTTTGTGCCTTCACCCATTCGACCCGCTTCCGGTCTCTTAACGTTACACCTATCATTTTCCTTTCCATGGCGCGCTGTGCTGTCCTGAACTTAGGCTGAACTCTTTTCGTTAGCCTAAAAGTTTCTGCCCCGTAGGCGAGTACCAGTAGGATACAGCTGTTGTACATTTTTCTTTTGAGGGATATTGGTAACCTGCTATTCATGAACAGAGAGAACCTGCCATATGCGCTCCTCCCCGTTCGGCTACTTCGGATACTTTAACTATCTTATCCATATTGCAAATGACATTGCCCTCCTCGTCTCTTAACGCATACATCTGGTTTTTCCCTATGCCTAGTTTCCTCTTTACCGCTTTTAGGCTACCTCCGTTGTTTAGCGCATGCTCGATTCTCTCCATATTAAACTTCCTTATGTCGGATACCTTGCGCTTATTTATTTTGCGCCTTTATTCACGGTTAAACATCGAGCTGTCGTGGCTTCTGGCTGCCCTGCTAGACGGACGCAGAAATGACTAGCTCCGAGCGAGGTCTCGTATCTGCCTCTGTTGGCCGGGATGCATCGATTTTTGGACCACCACCTGGTTATCGCTTTCTGCTACCAACGCTGCTGCCTGACGAAGGCATGTGCTTGTGTGTTTTCTTGCATGGTGATACCTCCAAGCGTCCGTATTGAATAGAGGACTTTCGTCAACAGTTAGAAGACGCCGGCGTCCTTAAGGATATCAGTGGCATTGGTGCTTACCATATGAGGCACTTTCACTCGTAAGGTTCTGTACCCAGGAAGCGAAGGACGCTGTGCTTGCGGCCAGAGGCCTGAGTGTGAAAGGCGGCTACTGTGCTATTATTGACCCCTATCGAAAGGAGATCAAGGTCAAGATTCACTGGGTGCCATTTCACATACCCAGTGAGACCCCTCGGAGGGCTCTGAGCGAGTTTGGAGAAGTGGTGGAAATTAGGCATGAGGAATGGAATGTTCCAGGATTTGAATCAGCGGATTCGACAACACGTGTCGCTAGCATGGTGCTTAAAGCGGGGGTCACGGCGGAGGAGCTGCCGCATCTTTTCAAGTTTCACGGGGGCTCCGTTCATGTGGTTGTTCCTGGTAGGGCACCTGCTTATATCCGGTGTCGGAGACGCGGTCATATCCACGGCGACTGCCAGACGCCGCGCTGCACTAAGTGCCGCGCCTTTGGTCATGTCCGTGAGGACTGCATGCGCACGTACGCCAATGAGACAGGGGCCGCCTCAGAAGACTGTGACGATAAAGAGGACATCATGGACATGAGGAAGCTGAATCGACGGCCCCTGATGACCGTTGTAAGAAGAGCGCGTGTGGTGAACAAGGTAGCGTCTGTGACGGAAACATGAAAACATCGAGCGAGACGCCTAAAGAGCAAGTTGACGTGAGAAACTGGACGGACACGCCGTCGATGAGCGATCAGGCCTCTGCAATGAACGCCGAAATGGAGCCAGTCCATGATGACGGCATCACAAGACACATTCGGCCTCGCTAAGCGTGCCAAGTCGATGTTGCCACCTCCTTCTTAACATTCTATCGAGGTCAGGTTGCTACGCCTCGCCAGTGGCTCAGAGCCATTGGGGCCAAGGAGAAGTACATACTTGAGTCTCGGTCTTCGTCCGCGCTCCTGTACACAGCGCAAAGCGCGCGGATTAATCGCCCCTTCTTATGGGTAATGCGCGCGCCTGGTAAGCCATGGACCTGTATCTTGTTCGTGCTCACGATTCTCAGCATGGCTTGTCTTCCGTGAAATTTAAAATGCGGCACGTTAAACGTGCTTGGACTAGCAGCTAGGCGTAAACAATGTCAGCTTAGGCGTCTGTTGTATGAGAAAGACCTTGACATTCTTGCAGTACAAGAAACAAAGATAGAGAGTGGGAGCGCGACAGACGCTATGGTTGCGCAGTTCAAGTCGCGTTATAACGTGCGAGCTTGTCATGCAGTGGGGACATCAGAGGGCTGTGTTCTGTTAATGAAGAGCTGTCTTGGTATCGAGCAACAAGTAGGCGTGTGTTGCACGAGGGGCAGGATTGTGCTCTGTGATCTGTTGTACGGGGAGGAAAATTTGAGTCATCTGTGCGTATGCTCCTACAAAACCGCGGGAACGTCTTTTGTTCTTCCAGGAACTGTGTGCGTACATCGAATGCAATAGACTTATCTCTAGTGTATTTCATTTCATTTTTATTTACATTTCAAATGTGTTCTCAGTGCAGAAGACCGATCAGGCTCACCGGTTACCGAAAGCGAAAGGGCTGTTTTCTTGAAAGAAAACATTGAAAAGTATTCACTTCAAGGCGCAGCCCAGTTTGCAAAGGGAGGAATGAGAAGTCATTATACGCATTTCCAAGGGCGCAGTCATGCTAGGCTTGATGGAGCTTACGTTTCCCTTGAACTAGCGGCGATTTGCGATAACTACATCGTCGAACCGGTTACATTTAGCGATCACTGTTGTGTCATATTCACCATGGGAAAGAACCTGACACCTTAAGCGAAATTCAGCTGGGACATGTGGAAGCTCAATTCAAAATTATTAAAGGACGATACGTTTCTTTTCGAAACAAAGGACGTGTTAGAAAAAGTTTGGTTGAGTTATGAGAAACTTGGGCAGAGAAGTGGGAGGAATTTAAAGTGGATGTAAAAATGAGGGCTACCGAAAGATCCGCAGAAATCAAACATGCTAAAAAAGCTGAACAAAAGAACCTAAAAGAGATGTTGAAAGAATTAATTTTAAAGGAAAATAGAGCTCCGGGACTATACACTGATCTTATCAGCGAAGTTAAAGCCAAGCTTGAGGCTATCGACGTGACCGGGTTTCAGGGCGCTGCAATCCGAGCACGAACGGATCGTTTGCTGGCAGATTATATGCCCAGTAGGCGGAATTTGACGACAGAGAAAAGATACGCTAGAAGAAAAGACATCGTAGAATTTGAAAACAAAGGCAATCTGGCGGAGGATCCGAAGGTGATAAGGGAGGCTTTCAGTCAGTAATACCGTGATTTCCAAATCGGTGGATGTACAGGCCTTACAGGCTGTATTTAAATCAATTACCTCAACTGACCAGTGAAGACACTGACATCCTGTCTGCGGACTTATCAAAAGCGCAATTGGAATAGGCTACTGATGAGCTTCACTTTGGGAAATCGCCAGGTCCTGATGGGATAACAGCGGAACTTTATAAGGCATTCAAACGCGAAACTTCTCTCATTTTACAGCATGTTTATGAATAGTCATTTAGAATATGTTTTTTACCACCGTCGTTTTCTCGTGCGCATACAGTACTTATACCGAAAACGGACAATCCTGCTAAGCTTAAGCAAGTTTCTGGTTATCGGCCGATAACGCTTAATAATGTTCATTATAAAATTTTTATGAAAGTATTAGCCAAACGTTTACAATAAGTTATGAACCTCTTGGTTGGCCCCCACCAGACGTGTGGAATTCAAGGGCGGACCATCTTCACGAATGTTCATGTCACAGGAAGCATACTGGAATGCTGTGACGCTGACTTTAGGCTAGTTGCAATGTTGCAGATTGATTGAGAAAAGGTTTTTGACCGTGTAAGTCATGACATCCTTTTTAAAATCCCCGAACATGTCTGTGTTGTGGAAGTGATTTTAAATGTGGTTAAAATGGCTTATAGTAACTGTACCACGATCTGGTTGTTAACCGAGAGCTCACAGACAGAATTGCCGTGAGAGCATCCGTGTGGCAAGGTATGTAATAAATAACAGCTCTATTCTTGGTTTTGAACTAGAAGCATATGAAATTAGTCTGGGCTTATGCCGATGATGTGGCATTTTTTTGTATGGATCAGAGCAGCATAGAACATGCGATGTCGGTTGTTCGGAGGTTTTGTGATGTACAATATAGTGTTGTTAATCTGGACAAATGTGCGGGCCTTTGGCATGGGAACTTTACATCAGCGCATTTTTTTCATGCAAGTTTAAAATAGTCACATGTCCCTTCCAAGTACCTAGGTGTACCTCTTCACATGTATTGAGATAACGATGACTTTTGGAAGAAGAAAACTCAAGAACTGTCCACGCGTACACAGAAATGGTCGGGAAAGGAGCTGTCTATATTCGCGCGCGCCAACATATTAGTGCATATCTGGTTTCAAAACAGTGCTATTTGTTGCAGGTCCTTTCGTGCTCTCAACTTAACATTCAAAACTTTCATAGTCTCTTCGCCGTTTTTGTTTGGCAGTCCTCATGGGAGAGGACTAAACGTGATCATTTATTTCTGCGTCTGAGAAAAGGGGGTCTTTCTTTGCCGCACTTGCACCTGAGGCAGGTGGTGTTAAAATCACACTGGCGAGTCACTGATGTCCCGCGGTAGGTTTAAATCGATTCGATACGCTCCTTCAACTTGTTCCTAACGCTCTGGAAGTCGTAACTGATTTACCTAATTTGTCAGCGCGGCGGCTGCGACTCGCCGGTGTGAACCAACCTTTAGTTCGACCTTCAAAAGTATTTTCCCTCTCGCTCTTTCTCTTTCTTCGTAGCCTTTGGTTACCCATCGTCGACCGTCAAAGAAACATCTGGATGTGCACAGGGGAAGCGCTTTCTTCAACTGCTGCACAAACGCATTCCCTGTGTTGGTTCATAGAAGCCCTTGCATTCTATTGAGGTTTCACTCTGTCTCCATTCTCTCCTATTCTATATCGTCCTCTTCTTCAACGTTCGAGCGAATAACGTGGAAAACACAACCCCCTACCTGCACGGACATAAGATGCCATGAAATTCAGGCCTCGACGGAAGCCCGTCTGGTCGGGTATGTTCATGGCGGAAATTCTTCAAGCGCCGACCAATCCTATAAAAAATGACGTTTCGGCCCCTGCTTACGGAAGCCTTGTTCACAATGAAGGAAAGGAATGAAGGTAGGTTATATAGGTTTCATGATATGACGTAAGCAGCGGGAGTATATCGGGGTTACATTGCCTTCGTTGCGTTTAAGCGTGTTTGCCATCGCCTGAATATAAAAAATTCCAGGTAAAGGCTTGTCATCGTGCTCTTTTCTTTTCCAGTTATCTTCGTGCCGTCCCAGTCGATGTCATGGTCCTCGGAGACAGCATGATCAGCCAGTGCGTCGGTTCCCATGAGCTTATTCTTCAGCGCAAACACAGACCAAGTAAGAGGCGAGGCACACACACAAGTGCTGGTTTCAGCGCTGGTTTGTGTGTCTCGTCTCTTACTAGGTCTGTGTTTGTTTACGCTGTTGAACCACCACTATGCATCAACACTAACGAGCCCAATCTGCAGTTCTTCTAGAGCTTATTATTGATATAATTGTGGCGCTGCTGCAATATTTTCCGCAAATCGCATTTTTCACCTATGCAGACATGCTCACAAGCAGCGCTGGGAATCCTATACAGGATGCCCGGGAATTTCTAATTCTTTATTTTGTCTTTGACTGTAACCAATGCGTGACGGATCTTCCGCGCGGGTACATGAGCGACGTCGACTTCGTACGATTGGAATATGCGGGATAAGCGTTCACTTACTCCGGGGACGTAGGTATCGAAATCATTTTCTTCTTATCTCGCTGGGGTTGCTGTAGCGGCGGGTGAGCTATATAGGCGATTCTCAGATTTTCGTATGAAGGAACTGGGATAGCCCGAAGACAGCAGATCACGGCGAACGGTATCCAGATCTGTCGCTTTCTCTTTTGGCGTAGAGCAGAGGTTTTCGGATCAGCGGACAAGTGAGGCAACAACGGACCTCTTGTGACAGGCCAGGTCTACGGAACTGAAGTCGAGGTACATGCCAGTGTGCGTGTCCTTCCAGAATACACTAAATGACATTCCAGGGCTGTGGAGTTTCATCGGAACATCTAAAAAAGGCAGACGACCGTCTACTTTCTCTTCCATAGTAAACTGTATGGTCGGTTCTGTGATGTTGAGGTGCAAACGGAATGATAATAATAATAATTGGTTTTGGAGGAAAGGAAATGGCGCAGTATCTGTCTCATATATCGTTGGACACCTGAACCGCGCCGTAAGGGAAGGGATAAAGGAGGGAGTGAAAGAAGAAAGGAAGAAGGAGGTGCCGTAATGGAGGGCTCCGGAATAATTTCGACCACCTGGGGATCTTTAACGTGCACTGGCATCGCACAGCACACGGGCGCCTTAGCGTTTTTCCTCCATGAAAACGCAGCCGCCGCGGTCGGGTTCGAACCCGGGAACTCCGGATCAGTAGTCAAAATGAATGCTCTCAGAGCCGATTTGTTGTGTATGCAGAAACAGTCATCCACATAAGTAAGGAAGACTTTCGGGAATGCTCTCAGAGTCGATTTCTTGTGTATGCAGAAACAGTCATCTACATAAGTAAGGAAGACTTTCGGGAGCGGCGTGAAGCTCTTGAGAGGGCGCGGGACTCCTGTGACTCCATTGTCAAGTTTGCAGCGGTGAGAGAAATCGATGCTCCCAGAGCCGTACCATGGACCCGTTTAAATATGTTCTCCTCAAACGTGAAGTAGGTGTTTGGCAAACAGAACTGAAGAAGTCTGCTCAGGTCTGGAACAACAATGGGTGTTCTTTCCGGTAGGCCTGCATCCGCTAGGAGTGGGAGGCGGCTCTTCTCGGCTGCCAGGAACTATCGGCCCAACAGGCCCTGGTTTGGCGGACCTGTGCAGCGGTCAGGATCAACGGGGTCCCGGAATGAGGGACTCCGCCTTCTATTGCAAGGGGCGAGACCCACTAGGGGCCTCTCCCCGACCACCTCTCTGTACATATAGATTAATAAATCCTTTTCACCACCACTACCGCCTGGAGCGCATCTATGCAAACCTTGACGGCCAGGTCAGGGGTGCGCTCGTAAACAGTGATTTCACGTCAAATGACACCAAAATTTCATCGTCCTCTATAACCATGTTGCGAACCTTTTCAATGAAGTCGTGTGAGTTCTGCACGTGCGTTTCGTTTTTGCCGACCAAAGGGGAGATAACACGATGCAATTAGTTCGACAGCTTGTGCAGTCGGAAGCGGGTGAAATCTACGATTGGGCGCATTGGGTTGCCTTCTTTGTGGATCTTTGGCAGTCCAAACGGAGCGGGAGCGGAACCATTTTTTCAGAAAAGGAAGTAGTAGAGGGACTTGTGTTGTGGCGAGACAAAGGAGAAGACGTCAGCCCGATGTTTCTGCAAGTCCTTTTGCACCTTTGAAGTGGGGTCACGATTTAGTGCCAAGTACGTTCTCTCACCTTCAAGCACGCCTGTCATCTTGTTCACGTTGTCTCGTTTGTCCAAGACGACCGTTGCGTTTCTCTTGTCCGCAGGCAGGATTACAATGTTGTTCTCACTGCTGCGTAGTCGTTTTAGTGTCTTCCTTTTTTCGGGAAAAATAGGATTAAGTCCTTGATGCCGGCTCAGCTTGGACAGCAGGCTTCAGCGCTTGAAGAATTTCCGCCACGAACACGCCCGACCAGACGGGTTTTCGTCGAACCCTGGATTGCATCGCACATCATGAGGCGTATGGCCAGCCGATCTTCACCGAGATTCGCCGCTTCATTTCATTCGAAACCCGTGCATCAGCATTCCAAGGTCATCTTCAATTCAACCTAACCTGCCAGGCACAGGATTTGATTACTCGCTCCTTACCGCTGAACAGGCCCGTAGCAAGCCGGTTTGGATGTCACGTTGTGTCAAAAGCCGAACGCCTTCTTCTACAAGCCAGGATCATGGACCGCAGAGAAAAGGTCCGATCACTAAAAAACGAAGCCTTCTTCGCACGGCGCCGGCTTGAGTAGAACTGCCCAGATGAGTTTGCTAGCATCCAGCTGCACGCCAGCTTCCATGCTGGTGTAAGCTCACGTCGAGACGAAGCCGGGCACGACAGAAAGCTTCAAAGGCTACTACCTCGTCGCATGGACATTTCCAGAGCTCCCAAACGCGCCACTGTGCACAACCTTTCGTCAAAGAAACTGGACGACGCTGAGCTCTGTGTTCAGCCTCGGTCTCAGTTTCAATTTGGAGCCGGAGCCGGACATAAAGAAGATAGTATGCGCCGTGGGAATTGCGGTCAAGAATGTGGAGCCGTCCCGTCGCGACGAAGCACGAACCCGTTTCGTCAGCGTGCTGTACAAGCTAAACCGGCATCAAGGACTTAATCCTCTTTCTTCCGAAGAAAGGAAGGCACTAAAAAGACTGCGCGGCAATGAGAACATCGTAATCCTGCCTGCGGACAAAAGAAACGCAACGGTCGTCTTGGACAAACGAGGCAACGTGAACAAGATGACAAGCATGCTGGAAGATGAGAGAACGTACTTGCCACTTAATCGTGACCCTACTTCTAATGTGCAAAGGAACTTGCGGAAACGTCTGGCAGACGTCTTCTTTGAACCACCGCAACACAAGTCCCTCTACTACTCCCTCCTAGGCAACAATGGCTCCGCTCCCGCTCTGTATGGACTGCAAATGTCCACAAAGAAGGCAAACCAATGCGCCCAATCGTCGATTTCACCCGCTTCCCGCTGCACAAGCTGTCGAACTATTTGCATCGTGTTTTCTCCCCTTTGGTCGGCAAAAGCGAAAAGCACGTGCACAACTTACACGACTTCATTGAAAAGGTTCGCAACATGGTTATAGAGGACGATGAAATTTTGGTGTCATTCGACGTGAAATCACTGTTTACGAGCGCACCCCTGACCTAGCCGTTAAGGTTTCCACAGATGCGTTCCAGGCGGATGCAATCCTACCGGAAAGAACGCCAATTGATGTTCCCGACCTCACCAGACTTCGTCGGTTCTGTTTGTCAAAATCCTACTTCACGTTTCAGGACAACACATTTAAACATGCCCACGGTATAGCTATGAGAGCATCGATTTCTGTCACCACTGCGAACTTGACAATCGAGTCACTGCAGTCCCGCCCCCCCCCCCCCCCCCCTAGCGTCCCGCCGCGCTCGAAAGTCTTCCTTCTTTACGTGGACAACTGTTTCTGCATAATAAAGAAATTGGCTCTGGGAACATTCCTTTTGCACCTCAACAGCATAGAACAGGCCATACAGTTTACTATGGAAGAGAAAGTAGACGGGCGTCTGCATTTTTGGACGTTTTGGGAAACGAGGTGGCCCTGGGCATTCAGTGTATTCTGGAAGGACACGCCACTGGCATGTACCACAACTTCAGTTCCGTACACCCGGCCTGTCACACGAAGTCTGTTGTCGCCTCCCTAGTCCGCCGATCCGAAAACCTCTGCTCTGCGCCAAAAGAGAAAGCGACAGATCTGGATACCGTTCACCGTGATCTGCTGTCTTCGGGCTATCCCAGCTCCTTCATACGAAAATCTGAGAATCGCCTAGCTCACCCACCGCTAGAGCAACCCCAGCGAGCGAAGAAGAAAATGATTCCGATACCCTACGTCCCGCAGTAAGTGAAAGCTTATCCCGCATATTCCAATCGTACGAAGTCGACGTCGCTCATGTACCCACGCGGAAGATCCGTCACGCATTGGTTATAGTCAAAGACAAGATAAAGAAGGAGAAATTCCCGGGCATCGTGTATAGGATTCCCTGCAAGGATTGCCAGCATGTCTACATTGGTGAAACAGGTGATTTTCGGAAAAGATTGCAGCACCACAATGATGTCTAGGATAAGCTTGTGGCAACAAACGCACTGGCTGATCATGCTGTCTCCGAGGGCCATGACATCGACTGGGACACCACGAAGGTAACTGGAAAAGAAAAGAGCAAGACGACAAGGCTTTACCTGGAATCTTTTTATATTCAGGCGACGGCAAACACGCTTAATCGCAACGAAGGCAATGTAAGGCAATGGCAATGGCCTTGATTCTTTTCCTTCATTGTGAACAAGGCCTCCGTAAGCCGGTGCGGAAACGTCATTTTTTATACTATTGGTCGCGCTTGAAAAAATTCCGCCACATTGATGCCATGTACACTTCCAAAGCATAAGTGGTCGTATTGAGGCGGTGTAATTGAAAGGGTTGAAAGGGGTCGCCTTACTCACTTCCCCCAAGCGACAAATTTTCCTGGATAACCATGTTGAACCCCATTTCTCGACGAAAAAAAGTCTGAGAACTCCGGCTTTCTGTGTCCGAGGAAAGTCCGACCGCCCCTTCAAAGAGTGACCCATAAATACGCCCTTCGGTCTGTGCTAATTACCTCCGCAGTAAGTGATAAGCATAATAATTAACTTTTTAATTAGCACATACTTATGAATAGGGCAAAGGGGAATCCGTAGCTTAGATGGGACGGTCTCATTATTATTTAAAACGAAGAAAACTCGTTCTCTAAAGGCTTAGAGCGTGATGAAACGTGGGTTTCGCTCCTCACAAATCCTAAACACGACACATCACGTGCGCAGGCAGGTTAGTGCGAGCAGAATGGCCCGCTGTTGAGGTGTTGCCATGCGTATGGCGCCCAATTCAAAGCGGCCACGCTATTGTACCTTTCTTTTTCTTTCTTTTGCTTCTTCCTTGGACGCAGGATAGACGGTATAATCGCCAACTACGCGGCCGACGTTGATGTGAGTGGCAGAACAAATTAAGCGCGTTGACGCGGTAGAATAGCGCGTATGGTTTAAACTGGGCGCCGAACGCATAGCAACAAGTCCCTACACTCAGTACACGAATAATCCTGTACGCGACTAAAAAAGGAGTAAGCTCTCCTTTAGCGCACTCCCTTTTCGAGGCAGCACGTGCTCTCCAAGTCCTTAGGTAGATTTCCATGGCTCAAAATACGGGATACTTACTGTTGGCAACAAAAACAGATTCCCACTTCAAATCATGTGATATTTTAGAAGTTACGGATATTCTAACCGAGGTTTCAACCTCTTTTATTTGCCGACCTCAAGGTCTCCAGGGCCACTTTTAAAAGCCTCTTTCCATTGCTAAGCGTATCGATTTACTATGATTAGCGGTGTAAATATGCCTGCATCTCCATGAGTAAGCATTCCGTTTATTTGGTGAGCAAAATCTACCCCAGCACTTGGGCGGCATACCCTGCCCCTAAAAGGGAGCGTGCTAGGGGACAGGTTACTCGCTTTCTACTCCTGCGTAGGCTTATTCGCGTTTAGAGAGTAGTGGACGTTGCGTGTGCAGTGAACTTCCTGCACATCTGATGCACTATGTTTCGGCTTTGGGTGAAAAAAAAGCACAACATTTCACCTTGCTGTATTGTTTTAGAGAACGACTTTTTCTTCTCTCTAAAAACTTACATAACATCGTTTTCTCCGCGGCTACACGCAGTTGACCCTAACCACAGCGGTCTGATAATTGAAAGATCAGTTAATTAGTAAATTTAGTTCATTAGGTAAATTATTAGTGCGATTCTCATTACTACTCACACACGCCGCGATTGACAGCTTGCTCCTGAATAGACTTTATTTTCCGACATGCTTACCTTTAGGCATTAACGTGTTCACTGCAGCACTCGACATGTCACTGTTGGCACTCATTGTAAGAATCTTCGTTTGCGTCAACGCCACTTTAAGAGCTTTTGTTTTGATCATTTCTTAATCGCCGACGCGGTGGGTCAGTCATTACGGTGCTCGGCTGCGGACCCGGAAAACGCGGCTTCGATCCCGGCCGCCACGGCCGCATTTCGATACAGGTAAAATGCTTGAGGCCCGTGTCCTGTGCAATTTCAGTGCACGTTGAAGGCCCCCATGTGGTCGAAATTTCCGGGACCTCCACAGCCTGAGTCTCTTCAGCAGGATAGACCTCATAAAACCATACCAAGCCTTTTCCGAATGAATGAAGCACAGTATGTTTTAAAAAGGAAGAACGTAAAGTAAAAAATATTTTATGAAATAGTTTGCGAATACCGAACATTTGATTTCAGGCCCTCATATGAAGCAACAGTAACCAATTTATTACCCGAGAGTCAAGAAAATTTCGTCCGCTTTACACGTCTGTGCTGAGGTTGAGGTTGAGGTCTATTTTCCTTCAAAAATGAAAGAGGGAACTGTGACAAAAGGCGGTAAAGCCTGGCGAGGTCACAGTTCCCCAAAACAGTTTATACAGCAGTGAGCAACACATAAATAACAAATATTAACATACTATGATGGTGAACAAAATACGTTGGATCAAACGACAGTATCACCGTAAAAAATTACTTTGATACAAAGACAGTGCACCATAAATCAAATCAAAGGCAGTGTATAAACATGGCATGAGGTCACTAAAGAAAACACACAGACAAACAGCATGACACGAAAATAGATGCTACGCTAAGTAAAAACTGAAATTATATTGAATCAGTGCTGATTAGTAACCTTTTGATGTCTTTTTTAAAAGTGTTCTTAGTGTGTCGAGTATCCGCCTCAGCACAGAGAATAGCTGTTTATATAGCTGTTTATCATGCGCGTGCAGTCCAGGTCCGTTTCCTGGCGCGCAGTAAAGACAAGCCGACATTCCAGAGGGATGGTTAAAACGCATTGGTCACTGTTTCCAAGCACTGGATCCGAGTAAAATATCCCTGTACTATTACAATCTGGCCGAAACATCCCAATGCATTTTAGCTATACAAATAAACTGGCACCAATCCGACCCTTGTAATTGCTAGAATGTGACTGTCCCTTGCGGATGTTTGTGTTGCCATCATATTCAGCTTAACAGCCCGAACTTTAGAATACGTCTTCTGCAAAGGAACGGTGAAGCGCTGTGTTTTATTTTCTATTGATTCTTGTTTTACTCCAGTCATTTGCCTGTCTGTAATGAAATGTCTTTTTTTCGTCGACCTTTAATCGAAACTGATTACTTTGCACTACCCTCGGTCCTTCTCTCCTTCCTGTAATTCCTCCTTTCTCTTCGCTGTGGTATTTGCACTGATCGTCTGGCCCTTGCCAGCACAGCAAATTTTTGAAATTTTAGATAAACGGATTTGTATCACAGTTTTTGGTTTCGGTTTCATTTCAATGGATTACCTTCATTTTGTCTTTGTAGATTTGTGTTCACAAAGGTCATCATTTTTAAACCTTGTTGTTTCAAGGTCACTGTGACTGCTGAATTTTCCACCAGGAGCATTTTTCATTCATGCCGAAGAAAAGAAGGTGACGCCAGAGCGCTGGCGCCACGCGCCTCATTCCGCACGTGGCACACGCGCAGCAGCAGCAGGTGCGCGGGCACTGGCCTTTAACTGACCGAGTAAGCTCAAGAGTAGCAGAGCTTGAAGGCTTGAGAGGCACTTCTTGCGAGCTAGCACACCCGGGTTTGTGCAAAACAGCGAGAGCCATGCCCAAGCGCACCCCCCACACGATTGGATTCAGCAACGTGGCGTTGGCCGACGAGGTGCCGAACGCTTCGCACAGCGGACCCACGACGGGATCAGCCGACTCGGACTTGGAAGCCTTTTGGGGCGGCCGGGGCATCATGATGTCCCAGAGGTACTTCCAGTCCCGTCGTCGCAGCATCCGCGACTTCATCCTTCGCAAGCCTTCGCAGCCCGTGGCCCGGGAGGGAACTCGTGGCCAGGGTGACGTCACCGTCGCCGCCGGAGCGTCTTCATCCTCGACGCGGAACCAACGAGGACTTCAAGCTGGAGACGAGGTATGAAACAGGTCGTGGCTACTGTCGACGAGTCTGGGTTAGGCGTAGGTTAGGCAATTGCTGCTCGTGTTGGCTACGTTGTCTGTGCTCATACGGACAAGAAGCCGGCTCAAGAGGCAGTACGACCGCGTTGGAAGTAACAAGTGCGCTTTGAACCATACCATGTTCGAGAAGACTTGTCTTCATGCACAGCCGAGGCTGTATACAAGTAAAGAAAAAAACCTCTTCTTTTAACCACAGCGAACTCACGGTTACACAGTCTGCCTTAATGTGCAAAGTGCGGCAGGTTCCCCGCCCATCCAAAAATCTCTTACGTGCACCTTTTGCCAAAATTTTGGAGCCCAAGAAGTTTGCTTGTGAGCCATGCTACGTGGCTCGTTATTCATAGCCAGCGTTCTAAATATTTTGAAATTCGTCTACTCACTTTTCTAAAAGTCCACGAATGCTAAAAGAGCCCTACTGCACGGCTTAGAAGTAAACACCTTGGGCTGTACTTTTGACAAGAGGTGTGCATCTACAGTTCTCGTGGCATTATGGAACTATTCCACCTATTGCGTGGAGTTTTTATTTCTTGTAGAGTTTGCAGTCACCTTCGTGAGTGGTCATGCCGAAATGTAGTGTATTTGTGGTACTAATGGTCGTGTATTCGTACGCCTGTTTGCCAAAATTCGACCGGTATAGGAAGAGGTGGGAGCACCGGGCAGGTGGCAGCTGTTTCAGCCTGATGATTACCAGCACTCACAGAAGGCAGCGTTCTCATCGATGTCATGGGGTAGTGTGAGTTTAAGTTGTAGTTGATCATCAGCGTTTCTTGGTCCCCAGCTGGAGGGCGATTTCTGAAAATAACCTCAGAGATCGGGCACCAAAGCATTGTTTGCTAGATCTGCCTGAGCTCTGCTGCGTCGCCAAATCCTGGAGGCCGTGTATGAGCATTACGAATACCGCGAATCAAATGGATCATGTCGCGATGCTCAACTCTCCCTGCCGCGCAGAAAGATGGTAGCAGTGTAGTGTGGGACGTTGGAGGGGGCCCTTTTCTTTAACAGCCGACGAAGAAAATTACGGCTTGCCTTATTTGAACTTCATGCAAATTATTTGAAAGGTGTTCGAAAAATTCAGAATTTATTCAATTCTTTTCAATTGTGCTATTTGACGTATCAAATACGAAGATATTCGATTATTTCCGAGCTCTTATGAGACAGGGCAGAGTATAATTTGAAGTGTTTTAAATAAAGAAGATAAAGTGCCTTGCCCGCACTACTTATCTCTCGCGGGTGCTCTGATGAGACAGTAAAAATTCACTCTTTTTGTTTTCCTCGCGCGCAGGGTCAACGCGCTTTTCAAGTGATCACCCGCCAGGCAAGCTGCAATTTAAGCCTGTGGGTTAAGGTCGTTCTACTAGCGACGATGCTTGTCTTCGTCGTGACTACAGTCATCTGTGTGATAGTTACACAGGGGATTCGTGTCCAGCACGGCTATTTTCTCCGCCCCACGGCCCCAAAATTCCGGACCGACCACACGGATCTGCACCTTTTCCCTGACTGCGACAATACGGCATGCCAGAAGTACAGGGCTGACATAGAATCTTCCCTCAATTGGTCTAAAGACCCATGTGAAAATTTCTATAGATTTGTGTGCGACGGCTGGAGGCAGCAGCACCACCGGGTCTCCATTCTTGATCTCGCCGAAGACGAAATGTACCGCCATGCATTGAATTCCGTTAAGTGGGCTCCCCAGTTCTCCAGACGTAACAGCATCCCAACAAGGTCGACGCCGAGCGCCCAAAAAAAGGTAGCCGCTTTGGTCAGGTCATGCATGAGGCATTCTAAACACGGTTTCGACGAACTGAAAACTTTCATGGCCGAACATCACCTCCCATGGCCGATGACATCCCCTAATGACTTGCTGGATATTTTGTTTGACCTCTCCGGAAATTGGAACATTCACCTATGGTTCCAGGTGACCCTCGATCTTGCCCCTTATCAAGCCGGGACGGGCAACCCCTTACTGAAGATCGGAAGCAGCGCCATGTTTGGAGCCTGGGTAGCGTTGATGCGGACTTTCGCCGGCCAACGAAAAGGAAACGAGTTGTCCCTCCGCTACCAAAAGTACGTCAAGGACATGCTGGCTCTTTTCGGCGTTTCCGAGTTGCTAGCCTCCGAAATGGCCTCTACAATTCAGGAGATGGATATGCTGACTCTAGAAGTGTTGGCGCCCGCCATTGTCGACCCAGAACAGAAAATTCTGCGGCTGTCGATCCAGAACTTGAGTGATGCCTTGACTCCCGGCTTCCCCACCGACCGCTGGGCGCTCCTCGTCGACACGCATTTCCCCTGGGCTCACCACTATTCCGCCAACATTGAGGTACATGCGGAGAAGCCCAGCCTGCTCAGGGCTGTTGGGTACCTTCTGGGGCTCAAATCCAAGACGTGGGAAGCGCTGGCCCTCAGCCTGGGGCTCCGCGTAGTCACCGAGCTAGGCTGGATGGCAGACCGGAAAATCGCTGAGGCCACACTTGAACTCTTTGGTCTTCCTTGGTCATCGCACACTCGCCGCTGCCTACTAGAGGTTGAAAGCAGAACAGGCGTGGCCTGGTTCAGCCTTTTTCCCACAGACCTAGGAGCCGACACTCTGATTCGAGATGTCCGAGACGTCCTGCTTGGTGTCGTGATGCGCCGCAGCGGTGCTATGCTCCAGATGACCGCTAGGAAGGAAACCTGTCACACGGACATCGAAAACTATCTTACTAGCGTATTGCCGGAGCCCACCCCCGGGACTAGCTTTTTCAACAGCTGGGTGAAACTGATGAAGGTTCATTGGAGGCTGCAACGGCACCACCTGAGCAACATCCTGAAGCCCAGGTCCGTGCTCAGCCACACGTGGAGCGTGCATGGCGCACTGGCAGCCTCGGAAGAGTACTTCGTATTCCCTCTGTACCATCCGGACCTTCCGCCGGCAGTCAACTACGGTGGTGCAGGGAGGCTGCTTGCAGATGAGGTCCTAAGGCAACTCTTCTACGCGCCCCCTAAAGACCAGCAGCAAGGGGCCCGTTACTACTTCGTCACTGAAGTCAACGAGACTGACGATGCCCTGCAGGAGTGGTCCCCGTATCACGTGGACGCAAAAGCCCTTCTAGCCGCCTTAAAGGCCTACAGGCTTGGCTTGAATCGACATTTCTCTGACACTCATTCAGTGAAATCGAGTCTTATGGAAGACAGGCTTTTTTTCGTGGCCTCCTGCTATGCACTGTGCTCAAGTGAAAACCACATGGGCGATTTCTATGGAGATGCGGAGCAGCGTTGCAACATCACCGCCAAGGCACTTGTGGAGTTCAAGAGAGCCTTCCAGTGTTACGGCTATAAAGGTTAGCCGTTGACATTGTTTTCGCTGCGGCAGCTTTTTGGTGTTTTTGTACTAATGCACATGTCGATATTATTTTTCTTTTGTGCTCCATGACTTGTACATGTGGAGCGTTAAGGCTGAGAAACTTCTCTTCAGCAGTTTGGTGTACGCGTTCAAATTGTCTTGTGAAAATGTGCACTGACCCGTGGACAGATGTGTGTGTCTGTGAATGCTGCAGGTAAAGTGGACGCCGGTCGTCGGGGGTTTTCCGCCCACGGGAGCTTCTCGCTCTCCCAGATATGCCTTACACGAAATGTTTCAATCATAGTTGACGCGTGGCACGCACATACTTTCAGCTTTTTGTTCCATTAAATCTAAAGGCTGCTCACAAGGTATTAATGTGGATTTTCGCGTGCAGAGAAAAATAATTCGAAAGCACAGCAGCGTTGTGCGGATGCGGCGTTGCGGCAAGTTGAGTCCCCATGTGTGATTTTAGGCCCAGACGCGTAGAACTTTTTGGTTTCACTCCGTACCGATCAGGGAGTGTGCAGTGTATAAGAGTTTTTTTCCTAGGGAGTCTTGGATTTCACCCATACTAGCAGCCTGGTTCAGTAAAGGAAATAATCGGCCTGGTACCGCTCTCATGGAGTACGAAGTATTCCACTCTTGCGCTCGGGAAAAAATCCTAATCGCTATTGCCCCGCGTTCGCACCTTGTTGGAGCCTATGGAGGAAGGAAAGATCTTCCCATGGTGACAGCCAAAATGGCAAAAGATCCCGCCTCCAATCACCATCACGGGGATTGTGGCCCACTGCCGCCCTCTCTTGGCTGGTTATAAAAGCGCAGAGAGCGACAGCTTCAAGTTTTTTTTAAATCAACGGCCTGTGTCGCTAGTGTTGCTTGTAGCAGAGCGCCCAGGACATTAAGCGTGGTTTACCTTGAGTCTGGCGCATGATAGCCTTAGCTGCTTATGTGCCATGAAACCCAACACAACACAACATTAAGCGTGGTGAAGAAAAAAAATGTCGCGAGAAAATTCTGCGCCCCATTTGCTTTGTGGCGCTGCATCTCAACATGCGCATTCTTTCTTTAAATTGATTCATTCATTACACGCCGCCCTTCCAAGAAAAGTTCTGAGTCACTGGACAGAGACGCCACAAGAATTATTGTGGCAAAGGAAAACCATTGATTGAAAAGAAAAACTGCTCTGTTTGATTGCAAAAGCGTAATTCGACATCAATATGATTTGCGACTAGTATAGGTAAGAAATCACGTGTACTCAGAAACATGCAAAGAGAAAAAATTGGAGGGTCACAAAAGTTCCTCCTTAACGCTATGACGCGATTGTGTAATGGGTTAATTACCGTATATGTAGACTGTCATTCTCTACTTTACAATCACAAATCCCCTGGAGTCCTCACACCCCTCCTGGCGCAGTTGTACAGCGATTAAGCGATGCGCCAGTATAACCTGTGATGGCAGGTGCTCCCAGCAGTGGGCCTCGTGCGACTCAGGTTGGTCTTCCCGAGCGACCAATCATTAATTTAACTGCCACCTGTCACGGTGGGCAGGTTGTGATGACCCCAAGGTTACGTGACCTAAGTAGCCTCGCCTCCCACCACCTCCTAGGTGGCTGTCCGGGGACCGTCTGCGACATGCTCGTGATTTTTCGCTCACAGCGCCGCCGCCGACACCGGATTATCTGGGGAACTGGGCATTTAACACGCTCACGTTGAAATGCAATGATGATGACCTAGCCCTAGCGCCTTTGAAGAAAAAAAGCTTAAGATCTGCAGCATGGGAGTGGAATATCGAGCCCACCATTACGCGTCGTCTCTCAAAGACCACCTGGTGATTCGGGATGCTAAATCCTTTTCACGAACCTCGTAAAAACCGGTTTTCTGGGCTGTGGCGAGAACGTGGGAAAGCTTAATCCTCCACTATTTCCTGTACTACGAGCACAGCCCAGTGCCCAATACGGCGGCACCCATCGACCTCGTTTAGAAAAGGTGTGTGCCATACAATATCATACCATACCGTAACCAACGCTTAAAGCCTGGCCTCTAGTGACTCGAGCAGAGGATGAGGGGGAAACAAATAGGGAGAGAGAGATAAAGCGGCTTACGGCCTGTTGTACACATCGTTTTATACAACGAAGTGTCTGAAGATACGACTGATGTTCCCAGTCGATTTTGAATAAAGGCACGTGTGACGTCGCTGTAGGCTCGTCTAAAGTCACGTCCAACGTATGATGGTCATGCTGCTTAATTGCTATACGTGCGCACAGCTGGGCATTCCCGACTTTCGAAGCGCTGCAAAGAGAAGTTCGCTCATTCTTACATCTCCAAACCCCCCAAAACGACACAGATCGGCGCCTTTATCCCTGGTTGCGCGGAGCCAGCACCGCTGTCTCTCCCACCAGGTTGCACGTAAGCGAGGGCGGCAGTCCGTTTGCCCCATCAGTGGCAGCCATTGACGCAGCTGGGCTTGCTCAGCGGGAACATGTGCTACCTATGCACTGAAAGGTACAAGAAGGGAACAAAGTTGTTTTTGTCAATGGAGAACTGAACAGTCGGCTACTGTGACCACTCTGCGAACTTCTCGTAGGAGTCTCGGAGACACTTATCTTTTAAAAGCGGGAAGCACTTCGACAAGCACAAGTTATATACACCGCACTCGCCGAGGATTGCATGTGCTTCATTTCGAAGACTGGCGGTGGCCGCGCATTGCGTGCAGTAAGGACCTCCACTTCATGAATTACTTCACGCAAGTACCCGCATGTTGCGCTTGTCAGCATGAACACGATCGTCATTTACGGGTAGGACAGGTTTTCGCTTCCTAATTCATGCTTTATTTCGCAAAACCAGTAAGCGCAACGCCAGGACTAAGTGAGAGAAGGCAATTTGATCACTGCCCATAAATCATTGCCCATGACATCATCTGCCCCTGACCATATGATCTCACAGGGATGGGAAACAAGTGTAAGGTCTCGAGAACTGTCTTGTTGACCTCTGTGATGGCCACAGCGAGTGGGTAGCATGAGTTCGTTGGGGATAGTCAGTTTGACTTTGACAATGTGCTGCTATAGGTGTCTTCCCCTAGCATCTAAGCGACGATATCCCCATCTGGTATGCATGGCGTTAAAGTCTCCACCAACAATAACGCGATCCTGGGGACATATCCTTGAGAAGTGTTCCAAAAAAGATAGATCCACTCGATAAGTCGAAGTTCTGAACGGTACGGCACAAAACAAAAAATAACAATTAAGGCTTGCTTGTCACCATCTAAGGTAAGGCGCACTCTACCTCCTGCGTCTGCGTACATAACGCGGAATTATCAAGCTCGGTATTGGCAGCGCGCGAGAGAACAAGAACGCATGTCGGTCAATTGGCTACTGGATTCCTAGACCACGATCCTGGCCCAGGACGTCAGTGCTCTATGGAACGGGTGCAGTAAGATTTGTACCCTATTAGATAGGGCCTATTAGTGCCAGTCGCTTGAAGTAGGATAGCTAGAGGAGGCGTCGGCGTAATGAACAGTCTCCTCTGAAGTACTGCTTGTATGTGACGAATTTCCCGGCTGTTCCCCAGAAAGGACCATATAGGAGAGTCCGAAGCAAAAATATCATGAAATTTCGCGCTAGTACCCGCCATTATTAAATTCGAAGGTGCGCGAAAGCGAAGATGCTATGTGCCCGATTCCGGGCTCTTGATTCAGAGAAGAAACCTGTGGCATTCCTGGGAGTCGAAGCATGCGCTTGATGACCTCGGCAGTGACCAGTTCGATAATATGCTTGAGCTGGTCTTCATTTAAGTGCACTGTGCGCTAGCGATCTTTCGCAAGATGCGTTTCTGCGTCGTGTTGTGTAGCACGGAGAGTTTCAACATAAGCCCGATTTATGCATTCTTGCATTGGTGCCTTCGCAGGATGCTCGAAAGTTGTTGTTAGGGATGAAAGAACGACATTCCTTAGACTAATGCCCTCAGATTGTGTGGAGCGATTTGTGCGTCTTGCCTTTTAGTTTTATGTTCCCTGCCTCGTGTTTTCGGTAATGGCTGACTTTGTATTTGAGGGAAGTCCTCATTGACAAGCACGAATGGCTCCGAGGCTGGTTGCAGTAAACTGGCAGGGCTCTTAATTGTGCCCAGTCATCGAGAACGTTTGGATGCCACGTAGAAGCTCGGCTTGTTGCTTGCGCTCCTTTCGTCGTGATAATAGAGGTTCCCATGTGCAGGGCGACCACAGAACAAGCACCGACGTTGGTCGACTAGCGGACACGAATTTGTCCAGTGCCCGATTTTGCGACAGGTCTCACAAATGACAGATTTCGGGTGATAAGGTGCTACCGGTAGGAGTATATATGCTCTATAGATTAATTTTGCGGGAAGTCTGGAGCTTTGAAACGCGATGAAAGCTGCTCCGTTCTTGCCCATGGGCCTGGAGTTAACTATATTGCATCAGCAACACGTGAGGTTGGCCATAAGCTGTTCGCTTGTTAACCCGTTGGCACGGTATATGACACCGCGGATCTGGCAGAGGCGAATGGTTTCATAAACCTGTATAGATGTCGCCTTTCCAGAAAATAAGAGAGATTGTTGTCCAAGAAGTTATGATGCCTGTCATGCGTATGCGATATGTCGACTGCAAACTGATTGCTTCTCTCAAAAGGTCGTACTTGAAAGCCTGAGTGAAAATGAATCTTTTTAAGCTCATCGGCAATGACTCCGTGCAGCCAGTGTGCGGGGAGTGTGCCTCCAGGAGAAGTGAGCTTAAATATCACAGCGTGTTTAACACCGACTGGATCGGCAGCTGCAGCTTTGTTCTTTCGTCTAACGGGCTGGCAATCATCCTCCTCAGAATGGTCCTTATCCGAAAAGTGATCGATTCTGCCCAATGTGGTGACCGTGACGCCAAGGCAGATCCCCGCGATAGAAAATGCACACCCGCATAGCGAGCTTTTATATCTGTCTACGAGCGACAAAGTTTTACGCCGTGTCGTTCGTTCACAAAGCTAACGTTTTCTTGAGCGATCTGGGAAGTGCCTAACCCCATCCTAGGTTCTTAGAAAATTTCGAAAACCTAGAAATGCAAGATCCTACCTGAGAAGGGTTAGTTCCAGCCATGTTTTCCGTGCAAAGAACAGAGAAGGGATTGGACACAGGTATCGCCGCAGTCACTTGGCTGGAATCTTCATCCGTCGTGCTTGCGTCACCGTCAAGCAGAGCGATAGATTGCGCCGCGTTATCTGTGCCGCTGCGGAGCGATGTTGGCGCGGCAAAGTTGCCGAGGCTGTCCGGGGGCCATGTTGCCGGCCTCGGCGGTAGGCGTATCTGAGATGGTTTCCTGGGATAGTCTTCGAAGCGGAAGCGTTGAACCGTTGTCCTCGAGTGACGAAGAACATGATGGGGGGCCATCCATTTTTGGTTCGCAGTGAAAATAAACGTAAACCGTGTTTCCGGGAGGCAGCTGGGTCCGGCTGGTTGATTCTTCTTGACGGATTTGACGTCACAGCGCTAACAGACAGGGCTGACTGTGCATGTGTTTGCCTTCTCCTCTCCCGTCCAGTCTGTCAGCGCTGTGACGTCGTACCCGTCAATACCACCATCCCGTGCTGCCTTCGAATGACGTCAGTTTGCACGAAGATAGTTGTCGACTGGCAGTAGTATGGGACACTGAGGAGCCAAGACTCGTCCTGCTTGTCTTTGCACGCACATCGAAAATAGCGCTTCTGCTGCTATCTTGTCTGCGCCGCCTTTGGCTCAGCCGAGCGGCCGCAAATTTCCAGACTACCATGCCGGAACCAATTGTGCCCAAGTGAGTGAAGTTTTTTCCCTAGCCACCAACAGCGTGTTCAATGTTTTTGTCGTCTGCTATGATAGGATTTTCGCTGTCTTGGGAGCCTTCACTATGTGTTCTTACACTAGTTCTTCGAAGGAGTAGCAGGTATAATATATAATTCAGCGCCACCGAAAGCTTTGGAGCGTGAAATAATCTGCCGCGTCGCTCAGTGCGAAACAGCAGGTGGTCGAAACTAATAGATCTTTACCTCCCTGCTCCTGAAACCCACACCAGCGGGCCGTATCTACACCCTCCAGACGCATTGTCCCTCGAGGTCCTCGCCATTGCGCATGCCCTCGTTCCCTCTCTCCAAGAGTACACAGTCTATTCAGACTCACAAGCCGCTATACACCACATACAGAAACGCACCCTGACCCCTTCTCTCCAACAGGAGGTCGAACGAGCGGTCTCCGCACTGCAGCCTTCCATCGTTTTCCTCCGCTGGGTCCCTGGGCATTCAGGGATTGACGGCAATGAGCTGGCCCATCAGCTCGCCCGCGACACACTTTTCCGGGCACCGTTGATCCCCTGGCCCAAGCCCTCGGAGGACGGTGGGAGACTCACCCTTCGCCGCACCATAAAAGAGGTCTACCTTGAGCTCCGCCTCGACAAACGCCTTTACCCTCCCCCTCATCCATCACTCACGGTGCCGGAGTCTCGCCTTCTTCGGCACATTCAGATGAATGCAGTTATCACCCCCGTCCCACCTCTTCCTCTATCGCTATCGATCGGACCCTTCCTGTCCCAACTGCCCCTGTATCTATGCGGACCTGGCCCATTGCCTCTTCTATTGCCCGGCTGCTCAGCAGTCGGGTTCCTTCCCCCCACCCTTTCTATCCATCACCACCTGGCTCGACTGGCTTGGCGCTGAAGGGGAAGAAGAACAGCGGCTTCTGGTCGCCCAGGCGGTCGACATGCTCGGCCTATAAATTATGGTCGAATAAAAGTCTTCTACTACTACTACGGCGCCGCAGCTGCAGGCACCATGTAAAAGGCACAGGTGTAGCTCTGGCGCTCAAAAAGAAAACAATTTTCTCATACCGCTCCAATCATTATGCGACCGGAGCCAGAGCTTGAGCGTCAAAATCTCGTCTTGCGAGCTGCTTTGCACAGCCGAGTTGTATACTTTCAGGGTGCGCATCGATATTGCTTCTTCATGGGCCAAGTGTTTCATTCCTGCATTTTCCTTTGATTGAAGCGCCCACAAGGTATACACACAAAAGAAAGGACGTCACATACGCACAGGTGCCAGTGTACTACGTTGCTTCCTTAGCTGTGTGCAAAGGAAGCTTAACTCAAAGGAAAATGAAGTTCGCAGTAGCCAAAATGTCCGCTCTTTACAACACGAAGGAACACATAGGACACTGGTTAGCGGCTGCGTTGCGCGATATTTTCTTCGTGGTCATGCGGTTCTCTAGCATTTCTAGCTTCACTCCTGTCATTGAAGCGAATTATACTGCGCACACGCTTTCAATACGCTGACAGTGCGGGTTGGGAATTTTACGCCCATGCGCTTCTCTATCCTCCCGCCGTCCTTCGTTGCTTGAGCGGTTGTGCTTGCTACAGAGATAACCTGCTGAAAACAGCGCCAGATGCCACAGGTCACACAGACCGAGACGCAATAGCGCGGCGGTGCAGTGGCACAGCAGCAGAAGCATGGAGTGGTCGCACTCGCGAGGGTTTCCTCTGCGTTGGGCGGCCGAGATCCCTGAAGGGCGATGCTTCGGAAAGTGGTTATTTACTTATTTATTTCTGCGATAACGATGAGGTTGCCGTTCTACAAAAAATCCAGCATCGGAGTTTTGAGCGCAAAAGCAGATGGCCCAACTGCTAACTAGGTCACGTGACCTTGTGTCGTCATCACAACCTGCCCACCGTGGCAGGTAGTAAATTAATAACCGGTCGGGCGGTCGGGAGAGGTTGCTGGCAAAGAACAACGTGGGTCCCAAAGCACCACCGGTGGCGCTTTCAGTCGCAGTCGTGGCCTAGTGGTCTGGGCGTCCGCTCCGGCTGCGGGAGGTGCTTGGTTCGAAACCCACCGCCGGCCACCCACCGGTAAAAATGGGTACAAGCCACCCCCGGCCCGGTGACCGGCTTCTTCAGGGGTGTGTGCTGCTTGGAGGAGGCCCTGCAAACCCCGCTGCGCCCTTTCGGGTGGCGGTGGTAGTGGTTTTTTATTGTAATATTAGTAAAAATGAAGGAAAAGATTTTTGTTAGTTCCGGCATCTGCCATCGATACTGAAGCACGTCAGCTGGGACAGCGGAGATAAAGGATTGCAGGCAGAATGGAGAAATGAAATGAAAGAGGAGAGTGGACAGGAAGAGAGGATAGGGGGAGAAGTAGTATATACAAACTATTTACACAATAAGAAATGTGTCCAGGTTGTGCGCGTGATTAGTTCATGTTGGAGGAATTAAAACACGCACACAGCACTGTGTTGGCTACAACTGGAGTGGGGCGTCCAGTTATTAATCGTTCAAGGTTGTGGTGATACACGCGAATCCCCTGTCCCATGGTAATGGCCGCGCGTAATTATCACGCGATGTTATGCGCGCGCTGTTCGGGAGGTTTGCGAGGGAGGGCACTCACGCCGCCCCCGCTTCCTTTCGCGCCCCCGCAGCGACGCCGCCGCGGAGACTTTCCCTCTTTCCCCTCTTTCACGGAGAGACCTCCTCTCCACATCCCTGGAGAAGACGCGGTCGCGCGGTTCTCCTGGAGCCCAGGGGTCTTCTGGCGGGAGCCGCGCACACGCGCGGACGCAGATCTGCCACGGTGACCGCTGCCATTATCGCCGAGCCACCGTGTGTGAACTGACCGCCGCGGGCCGCGAGCGAGGAGCCACGTGAGGTGAGCGGAACCTTTCTCCCCCACCGTTTTGCGTGCGCTCCACCCTTTTTGTGCATTTCACCGCCGTACGCGAGCGGAACACTCCCTCATTGCGGCGGTTGTTTTGTTGCTTGCTGCTAATTGTATTGCTCGGGAGCAATAAACGCTCATCCGAGGAGCATACTCGTGTTTGTCCCCTCTGGCCCGAACCCGCCGTGGTTGCGACTTACCGCACCGCGGGTTGGGGGTCACAGCTCTGACTGCTAGGGCTGGCACGCTGGTTCTAGAGAGCGACTACTGCTTCTATCCGCTCATTCCTCTCTAAACGCGTGGCTCGCTTTCGAGTAGATACCCACTTGTCTAACCCACACCACCTCACCCGTGGCACTCCTCAGGGTTCTGTTCTCTCTCCTACCCTTTTCAATCTCGCTATGGCCCCTCTCGCCTCCCAGCTAGCTGATATTCCCGACCTGCATCATATATTTTACA
The DNA here is from genome assembly GCF_052857255.1 of Amblyomma americanum. Classification (NCBI taxonomy): domain Eukaryota; kingdom Metazoa; phylum Arthropoda; class Arachnida; order Ixodida; family Ixodidae; genus Amblyomma; species Amblyomma americanum. Next base: position 26,941,595 of record NC_135497.1, on the reverse strand, counting down.
CCGATGACATCACTCTCTGGTGTTCATCTGGCTCTCCCGGTCACGTACAGGACACCCTGCAACGTGGCCTAGATCTCATCGACGACTCCTTTCTCACCACCGCTGGCCTCTCTCCTGCTCCTGAGAAATCCGAGCTTCTCCTTCTCAACCATTCCACCTACCAGCGCTCACACAACCACTTCGTCTCTCTCCACCTTTCTGGCTCTCCCATTCCTGTCGTCACACAGTGCAAAGTTCTTGGCTTCCCTTTGCATGCGGCTAAGAATGTGCAAGCCCTCCCCCGCGCTGTCACCACCTGCCACTCTGTAACTCACCTCCTGCGGCGCGTGGTCACTCGACGCTCAGGTCTCCACGAGGCTCACGCGTGCCGCGTTGCCCACGCGCTGGCCCTCAACAAAGTCTTGTACTTTGCACCCTACGCTTCCTTCACTCAGACTCAACGCTCTCGAGACTGCCCTTGTGGGCCTCTACAAGGCAGCTCTCAACCTCCCTATCACTACCTCTACCACTAAGCTCTTTGCCACAGGCCTCTTCCATCCTCTTCATTTTCTTCTCAGTCTCCATCGTGACTCGCAGCTTGCCCGGCTTTCCCTTACCCGTCAGGGTCAGTGGTTATTGACTCAAGCGGGTATCTCGCCCATTCAAATCTCCCCGTTTACCTCTCCTATTCCCACCCCCGCTCCCAATCTTCGTATCCTTCCCCTCCCGACCAACATGTCCCCCGTCCTGCACGCCGGACGTCGTCATGCGGCCGCACAGCACCATTCCCCTCTCTTTGATACCCAGGGTGTAGCTTACACGGATGCCTCCTTCGTGGCTCCTCGAGGTTCCTGCGGCTACGCCCTGTACCATCCACACCTCCCTGCTCCTGAAACTCACACCAGCGGGCCGTATCTACACCCTCCAGACGCATTGTCCCTCGAGGTCCTCGCCATTGCGCATGCCCTCCAGTCATTTGCCCTCCTTCCCTTTCTCCAAGAGTACACAGTCTATTCAGACTCACAAGCCGCTATACACCACATACAGAACCCCTTCTCCCCAACAGGAGGTCGAACGAGCGGTCTCCGCACTGTAGCCTTCCATCGTTTTCCTCCGCTGGGTCCCTGTGCATTCAGGGATTGACGGCAATGAGCTGGCCCATCAGCTCGCCCGCGACACACTTTTCCGGGCACCGTTGATCCCCTGGCCCAAGCCCTCGGAGGACGGTGGGAGACTCACCCTTCGCCGCACCATAAAAGAGGTCTACCTTGAGCTCCGCCTCGACAAACGCCTTTACCCTCCCCCTCATCCATCACTTACGGTGCCGGAGTCTCGCCTTCTTCGGCACATTCAGATGAATGCAGTTATCACCCCGTCCCGCCTCTTCCTCTATCGCTATCGATCGGACCCTTCCTGTCCCAACTGCCCCTGTATCTATGCGGACCTGGCCCATTGCCTCTTCTATTGCCCGGCTGCTCAGCAGTCGGGTTCCTTCCCCCCACCCTTTCTATCCAACACCACCTGGCTCGACAGGCTTGGCGCTGAAGGGGAAGAAGAACAGCGGCTTCTGGTCGCCCAGGCGGTCGACATGCTCGGCCTATAAATTATGGTCGAATAAAAGTCTTTACTACTACTACTGTCTCGCTTTGTGCGCTGCACAAAACGGGCGACAATGTTCTTCTCGTCGGATTTGAAGGTACTGATGCGGTGGCACACATCGATATCAGAATCAACAATCGGCTCGTCTACCAGGCTTCCAATCCTTTTCACTATGTCTGCTGCATCGCCTTCCTGAGATACACCTTTTATTTCCAAATTGTTCGCTCTCATATACTGCTCGAGTTCTTAATTCTTTTCGGTCAGCTTTCGGTTTTCAGCAGTTAATTTTGTTTAGTCAGTCTTACAAACTTCTTTCCGTAGCTCTTTCATATCAGATTTGATTTCATTGACGCCGTCACAAATGTCACTAAAGTGCTTCACTCTGTCTTTCCAATTTCGCTGGTTAGCCCTCATTTCGCGCTTGAAATCATCAAAGGTTTTCACTAAATCTTTCACTTTCTTACTAATTGTTAGATGACAAAAGATAGCAAGCTATAAGGCAGTTTGCAAAACACACAGTCAGCGTCACAAGAAAAAGCTAAAGCACTTCAGGAGCATCTCATGCAGACAACATATGTAAGTAGTCAAAGTAAAAAGTGGCAGCAGCGACAAAGCGGACAATTAAAATTTCAGAAGTGTGAGTACGTCTCATTCATAACTAACCTAAAGTGGAAGCAAAAAGCCTTTAGCAGCAGTTCTTCGCAGCTTCGCCGCTCCTGCCAAGTGAAAACTTGTCTGTTGTTGCCAGGAAGAAAGAAAAGTGCACAGGCCTGCTCACTGGCTCAAGCCGAGCCACAATCGCTACCACGTGCAGATAGTAGGAGAGTTCAAAGATGGGATAGAAAGACAGGATAGAAATGACGCGCGGTATAATGACCCAGGCCGATCCCGGAGGCAGTGCAATACCGGGCCAACCGGTGGCTGAAGAGAAGCAGCCTTCAAACACTCCGCCACATTTCCAAAAATAGGTCCAATTGCGACCCGTATCAAATATTCTACGGGGTCTCCAATATAGCAAACTGGCCGAGGTGGCCGGGCTCCTTTTGTAGCGTCCAGGCCCTGACCTATTGCGACTTAGGCGCAGCTCTGGTGCCGGGTTGAGGCGCAGCCGTTGATGATAAATCCGGTTATCTTGCAGGCTTCGCACGTGCGCTTATCTGTCACAGCCGGTACCGCAGCTGCAGTAGAAGCAAAAAGCCTTTAGCAGCTGTTCTTTGCAGCTTCGCCGCTACTGCCAAGTGAAAGAGTGAAACGTGACAGCATGTCGCAGCGTTGCCTAGGAGTGCGCTAACGCCAACGCCCGTTCGGAGCGACGCCTTGTCCGTTGGACAATTTAAGGAAATGACGCCTGTCTCGCATATCTAGGGGGACACCCGGACCGGGCTGTAAGGGAAGGCAATTGAAATGAAATTTTTTTAAGGAAAGGAAATGACGCCTGTCTGAATATTCTCGCAGGACACTCGTACCGCGCTTTAAGGGAAGGAAAAGGAGGAGGCGGAGGAGTGCGAGGAGGAGGTTTTTCGCGGACGGCCAACGCCGCCGACGCCGACTTCTGCTTTTCTGCGACACGAGCTCCTTAACGCTGTCGCGTTTAAAAGCACAGTAGTGAGAGGCTCCGGAATAATTTCGGCAATGGGGGATTTTGACCTACACTGACATCGTACAGCACACACAATAAATAATTGGTTTTGGGTAAATCGTAGTAAAATCGCAGTAAATCTCTCACACGTCTTGGTGGACACCCCAACCGCCCTGTAAGCGAAGGGATAAAGGAGTGAAAGAAGAAAGGAAGAAAAAAATTGATGTTGACGTAGACCTGCTAGGCCACGATATACGTAGCGTAAGCGCGGCGACATCTGGTTCGGAAGAGTTAATATATGAAAGGCGAACATTCACTCATCATTATCATCATCATCCTGGCTACACCCCCTGCAGGGCAAAGGCCTTTCTAATGCCTCTCCAATTAACCCTGTCCTTTGCCAGCTGCGCCCACCCTGTGTCTGCAAACTTCCTAATCTCATCCGCCCACCTAAGCTTCTGCCGCCCACTGCTACGCTTGCCTTCTCTTGGAATCCACTCCGTTACCCTTAAGGACCAGCGGTTATTTTGTCTTCGCAGTACATGCCCTGCCCAAGCCCATTTCTTTCTCTTGGTTTTGACTAGGATGTGATTAACACGCGTTTGTGCCCTCACCCAATCGAACCGCTTCCGGTCTCTTAACGTTACACCTATCATTTTCCTTTCCATGGCGCGCTGTGCTGTCCTTAAGCTGAACCTTTTTCGTTACCCTAAACGTTTCTGCCCCGTAGGCGAGTACCAGAAGGATACAGCTGTTGTACATTTTTCTCTTGAGGGATATTGGTAACCTGCTATTCATGCACAGAGAGAACCTGCCATATGCGCTCCTCCCCGTTCGGCTACTTCGGATACTTTAACTATCTTATCCATATTGCAAATGACATTGCCCTCCTCGTCTCTTAACGCATACATCTGGTTTTTCCCTATGCCTAGTTTCCTCTTTACCGCTTTTAGGCTACCTCCGTTGTTTAGCGCATGCTCGATTCTCTCCATATTAAACTTCCTTATGTCGGATACCTTGCGCTTATTTATTTTGCACCTTTATTAACGGTTAAACATCGAGCTGTCGTGGCTTCTGGCTGCCCTGCTAGACGGACGCAGAAATGACTAGCTCCGAGCGAGGTCTCGTAACTGCCTCTGTTGGCCGGGATGCATCGATTTTTGGACCACCTCCTGGTTATCGCTTTATGCTACCGACGCTGCTGCCTGACGAAGGCATGCGTTTGTGTGTTTTCTTGCACGGTGATACCTCCAAGCGTCCGTATTGAATAGAGGACTTTCATCAACCGTTAGAAGACGCCGGCGTCCTTAAGGATATCAGCGGCATTGGTGCTTACGATATGAGGCACTTTCCCTCGTGAGGTTCTGTACCCAGGAAGCGAAGGACGCTGTGCTTGCGGCCGGAGGCCTGAGTGTGAAAGGCGGCTACTGTGCTATTATTGACCCCTATCGAAAGGAGATCAAGGTCAAGATTCACTGGGTGCCATTTCACATACCCAGTGGGACCCCTCGGAGGGCTCTGAGCGAGTTTGGAGAAGTGGTGGAAATTAGGCATGAGGAATGGAATGTTCCAGGATTTGAATCATCGTAGTCGACAACACGTGTCGCTAGAATGGTCCTTAAAGCGGGGGTCACGGCGGAGGAGCTGCCGCATCTTTTCAAGTTCCACGGGGGCTCCGTTCATGTGGTTGTTCTTGGTAGGGCACCTGTTTATTTCCGGTGCCACAGACGCGGTCATATCCACGGCGACTGCCAGACGCCGCGCTGCACTAAGTGCCGCGCCTTTGGTCATGTCCGTGAGGACTGCATGCGCACGTACGCCAATGGGACAGGGGCCGCCTCAGAAGGCTGTGACGATAAAGAGGACATCATGGACATGAGGAAGCTGAAACGACGGCCCCTGATGACCGTTGTAAGAAGAGCGCGTGTGGTGAACAACGTAGCGTCTGTGACGGAAACATGAAAATATCGAGCGAGACGCCTAATGAGCAAGGTAATGTGACCAACGGGACGGAAACGCCGTCGATGAGCGATCAGGCGTCTGCAATGAACGCCGAAGCGGAGCCAGTCCAGGATGACGGCATCACAAGACACATTCGGCCTCGCTAAGCCTGCCATGTCGATGTTGCCACCTCCTTCTTAACATTCCACCGAGGTCAGGTTGCTACGCCTCGCCAGTGGCTCAGAGCCACCGGGGCCAAGGAGAAGTACATACTTGAGTCTCGGTCTTCGTCCGCGCTCCTGTACACAGCGCAAAGCGCGCGGATTAATCGCCCCTTCTTATGGGTAATGCGTGCGCCTGGTAAGCCATGGACCTGTATCTTGTTCGTGCTCACGATTCTCAGCATGGCTTGTCTTCCGTGAAATTTAAAATGCGGCACGTTAAACGTGCTTGGACTAGCAGCTAGGCGTTAACAATGTCAGCTTAGGCGTCTGTTGTATGAGAAAGACCTTGACATTCTTGCAGTACAAGAAACAAAGATAGAGAGTGGGAGCGCGACAGACGCTATGGTTGCGAAGTTCAAGTCGCGTTATAACGTGCGAGCTTGTCATACAGTGGGGACATCAGCGGGCTGTGTTCTGTTAATGAAGAACTGTCTTGGTATCGAGCAACAAGTAGGCGTGTGTTGCACGCGGTGCAGGATTGCGCTCTGTGATCTGTTGTACGGGGAGGAAAATTTGAGTATCTGTGCGTATGCTCCTACAAAACCGCGTGAACGTCTTTTGTTCTTCCAGGAACTGTGTGCGTACATCGAATGCAATAGACTTATCTCTAGTGTATTTCATTTCATTTTTATTTACATTTCAAATGTGTTCTCAGTGCAGAAGACCGATCAGGTTCAGCGGTTACCGAAAGCGAAGGGGCTGTTTTCTTGAAAGAAAACATTGAAAAGTATTCACTTCAAGATGTAGCCCAGTTTGCAAAGGGGGGAATGAGATGTCATTATACGCATTTCCAAGGGCGCAGTCATGCTAGGCTTGATGGAGCTTACGTTTCCCTTGAACTAGCGGCGATTTGCGATAACTACATCGTCGAACCGGTTACATTTAGCGATCACTGTTGTGTCATATTCACCATGGGAAAGAACCTGACACCTTAAGCGAAATTCAGCTGGGACATGTGGAAGCTCAATTCAAGATTATGAAAGGACGGTACGTTTATTTTCGAAAGAAAGGACGTGTTAGAAAATGTTTGGTTGAGTTATGAGAAACTTGGGCAGGAAAGAGGGAGGATTTTAAAGTGGATGTAAAAATGAGGGCTACCGAAAGGTCGACAGAAATCAAACATGCTGAAAAAGCTGAAAAAAAGAATCTAAAACAGATGTTGAAAGAATACCGAACCTGCAACAGAACAGCGCAGAAAGAAACTTGCAGGGCACTAAGAAATACTGATGTACTATGAATTGGAAAGCATTTGTGTGTCATAGCGGACTACTAGATAACTATATGTGTCCAATAGTTAGTACTACTTATTAAGTAGCACGAATATCTGAAAGGCCTTTTCAGTGAAGATGTTTACGGCAAATATCTTAGGGTGAAAGCCTTTAGGAAGAGCCACACCATATCCGCGTTCGAATAAAGCACATGTAGCAGGCAAAGGCGGGCTATTTGGTGGTAAACAATTGAGTGCTTATTGCAACAGCGCAAAACAACGAGGGACGAAGAGAAGAAAGCACAGTACAAAGCGTGGAATTTCAACTGAGGTTTACTACAAGGTAAACCACATTTATATAAGATTCGTAAGCAGAAATGAGAGACAGTTAAAGCCAAGCTTGAGGCTATCGACGTGACCAGGTTTCAGGGCGCTGCAATCCGAGCATGAACGGATCGCTTGCTGGCAGATGATATGCCCAGTAGGCGGAATTTGACGACAGAAAAAAGATACGCTAGAAGAAAAGACATCGCAGAATTTGAAAACAAAGGCAATCTGGCGGACGATCCGAAGGTGATAAGGGAGGCTTTCAGTCAGTATTACCGTGATTTCTTCGCTTCCAAATCGGTGGATGTACAGACCTTACAGGCTGTATTTAAATCAATTACCTCAACTGACCAGTGATAACAATGACATCCTGTCTGCCGACTTATCGAAAGCGGAATTGGAATAGGCTACTGATGAGCTTCACTTTGGGAAATCGCCAGGTTCTGATGGGATAACAGCGGAATTTTATAAGGCATTCCAACGCGAAAATTCTCTCATTTTACAGCGTGTTTATGAAGAGTCATTTAGAATATGTTTTTTACCACTGTCGTTTTCTCGTGCGCATGCATACAGTACTTCTACCGAAAACGGACAATCCTGCTAAGCTTAAGCAAGTTTCTGGTTATCGGCCGATAACGCTCAGTAATGTTCATTATAAAATTTTTATGAAAGTATTAGCCAAACGTTTACAATAAGTTATGAACCTCTTGGTTGGCCCCCACCAGACGTGTGCAATTCAAGGGCGGACCATCTTCATGAATGTTCATGTCACAGGAAGCATACTGGAATGCTTTGACGCTGACTTTAGGCTAGTTGCAATGTTGCAGGTTGATTGAGAAAAGGTTTTTGACTGTGTATGCCATGACATTCTTTTTAAAATCCTCGAGCATGCCTGTGTTTTGGAAGTAATTTTAAAGGTGGTTAAAATGGCTTATAGCAACTGTACCACGATCTGGTTGTTAACCGAGAGCTCACAGACAGAATTGCCTTGAGAGCATCCGTGTGGCAAGGAATGTAATAAATAACAGGTCTATTCTTGGTTTTGTACTAGAAGCATGTGAAATCAGTCTGGACTTATGCCAATGATGTGGCATTTTTTTCTATGGATCACAGCAGCATAGAACATGCGATGTCGGTTGTTCGCCGGTTTTGTGATGTACAATATAGTGTTGTTAATCTGGAGAAATGTGCGGGCCTTTGGGATGGGAACTGGACATCAGCGCATTTGTTTCATGCAAGTTTAAAATAGTCACATGTCCCTTCCAAGTACCTAGGTGTTCCTCTTCACATGTATCGAGATAACGATGACTTTTGGAAGAAGAAAACTCAAGAACTGTCCACGCGTACACAGAAATGGTCGGGAAAGGAGCTGTCTATATTCGCACGCGCCAACATATTAGTGCATACCTGGTTTCAAAACAGTGCTATTTGTTGCATATCCTTTCGTGCTCTCAACTTAACATTCAAAACTTTCATAGTCTCTTCGCCGTTTTTGTTTGGCAGTCCTCATGGGAGAGGACTAAACATGATCATTTATTTCTGCGCCTGAGAAAAGGGGGTCTTTCCTTGCAAAACTTGTACCTGAGGCAGGTGGTGTCAAGCTTTATGATTCTTTGAGATAAACGCGACCCTTTCTGTGGACGTTCATTCAAGTGAGGCTTCCTTCGCTTTGCCAAACTATGTTATTTCCACTGTAGACGGGATGCGATACAGTGCGAGTAGATTTTGGAAAGAAGTGGTCTTTATTTTCCGGTTTCTAAATGCTGGGTTCAGTTTGGAATTCCTTTCAAATGTCACGCGTAAGAAATTGCTAAAAGATTTGCTTGACTGCGTCTTCCCTTAGCCAATATATCGATCCCTGTACAGTGGAGGTCAAGCAGGAAATGTTTAAAAAGAGTAAGGAAAATGGTGGTGCCAGCGGGTGTGAAGACGTTTTCCTTCCAGTTGCACACTGGTACATTGCCGGTTAAAACATGGATGGAGGAGAAGGGATTGTTTTTACGATGGGGTGCTGACTGCTTGTTATTTCACAAACCAGAGTCAATAGAACACGGCTTAAGTGGTTGCTGGGATGCGTTTCTCTTATGGGACGTGCTCCAGCGTACAACAAAGAAAGACTTACCCTCTACGTTGTGTGGGATACGATTCCTGGACGTTGGGCCGGATGTTTATAAATACGATGTAATTTTATTTTTTGGCCAGCACAGCATTGGGCGTTGCAGAATGGCTGTAGGACACTGCAGTGAAGATGGGCGGTCTGTCCGAGATTACTTCAAAACAAACATGTTTAAGCTGCGTGAAGTGTACAAGGGTGTACAAGGGGCTATGTTTTGGAGATGAAGTTATCGTGTTGATGGGAAAGTTGTGTTCTTTGAAACAGTTCTGAATTTATCACGTGAGTGAAAAGCATGTCCACTCTTGATGTTTGAGAATGTAGCGCAGAACATGTTTGTGATCTGTTGTAAACAGTCGAAACAGGCAATAAAGAGAAAAAAAGCTGTCGTGGCGGAGTGGTAGCGTCTCCGCCTCAAACGCCGAAGGCCCTGGTTCGATTCCCAGCTTCGACACATAGATTCTTTTATTCACCTTTGTGACGTCACTGCTCCTCGCGCATGCTCAGCACGGCTCTCCAGGATGCACGCGAAACTGGTCAACCTCGGCCAGTGTAGCTTACGCTACAGAACTGTAGTGAGAGGGATCCGCAACAATTTCGTCAATTGGGGATTTTAAGGTACACTGACATCGTACAGCACTCGTAAAAAAATTGGTTTCTGGGGAAAAGAAATGGCGCATTATCTGTCTCACATCTTGGCTGGCAGCTGAACCTTACAGTAAAGGAAGGGATAAAGGAGGGAAAAGGAAGAAAGGAAGAAAGAGGAGGGCTCCGGAATAATTTCGAACACCTGGGGATCTTTAACGTGCACTGACATCCCGGCGCCCGGCTTCTTCAGGACTGTGTGTGCTTGGAGGAGGCTCCGCAAACCCCGTGGTGCCCATTCGGGGCAAACCCAGTTTCGAACACTCAGCCTGCAAAGGTGGATCGTGTTTCACTGCAAAGTGAAGAGTTCTACTGAAAGCTCGTACGCCCTAACCAGCGTCAAGTTCAACACCGCTGTAAGCGATCCTTCGTCAGAAGCGAAAACTTCAGAGTATCACTGCAGTCCTGGGTAAGTCCGGTTTTCCCGGCTCTCAGACTTCGTGAAAAAAAAGCCACAAATGGCCATCTACCGCACAAAGCGGATTTAGGGTTGCTTGACTGCGGAACTTATCTCTGATCCATCAAGGCAGCTGTGGTCAAGACCCTTTTCCTAGGCACCTCACCCTAGAAGAGCTGAGAACCAGGCCAGGGGAAATCTTGTACCCATTAAAAACCGGTGGGTACCCGGCGGCACTGGGGATCGAACCCAGCGGCTCCCGAATGCGAGGCGGATGCTCTACCACAAGGCCACGAAGCGAAGCGTGGCCTTGTAGCACCGCCTCGCATTCGGGAGGCGCTGCGTTTGATCCCCCAGGGCCGCCGGGCACCACCGGTTTTCTAATGGGTACAAGGTTTCCCCCGGCCTGGTGCTCGGCTATTCTGGGGTGAGATGCTTGGGAAAAGGGTCTTCACCACAGTTGCCCTGACAGATCAGAGAACTTCCGCCATCAAGCAACCCTAAGTCCGCCTCGTGCGGTAGAAGCCCATTTGTGGCCTCTTTTTTCTCACAAAGTCGGACAGCCGGAAAAACCGGACTTGCCCAGGACGGCAGTGATACTCAAGTTGACGCTTCTGACGAATGAGCGCTTAGTGTTGAACTTGACGCTGGTTAGAGCCTACGAGCTTTGAGTCGAACTCTTCACTTTGCATCGAAACACGAACCACCTTTGCAGGCTGAGTGTTCGGCACTGGGTTTGCCCCCGAAAGGGCCGAGGAGGATTTGCGGAGCCTCCTCCAAGCACACACCCCTGAAGAAGCTGAGCGTCGGGTCAGGGGTGGCTTGTACCCATTTTTACCGGTGGGTGTCCGGCGGTGGGTTTCCAGCCAGCCACCTCCCGCAGCCGAAGCGGACGCCCAGAAAAGCCCCACCAGTGGTGCTTTTGAGACTCGTTTTGTAGCTATAATTTGCCACTGTAATGGAACAGACCGGCGTCAGTCTGGAGGCTGAAGATGTCAGGGGCGAAGTGTTGCTTCGGAGCTCCTGTGCAGAATGGAGGAAAGCCAAGAACCTCCACTAGTTGTAAAGTGGATTTTATTGCGATGGTTGGTTGGTAGGACGGCGGTACCGGTACCAACCAGACGTCACTCGGGCTACGAGCTCGTCTTCGTCTGCCTCGTATCTGGGCCCCATGCACTGACGCCGGTCTATTCCATTACACAGGAATAAGTTTTTTTGAGCTGTCTCGAGTTAAGTAATGGGACTCTTATTAAGAATGTCCCGTTCTAGTGTCGCAATTTGGAGAGAGAGGAACCAGTTCAAGTGTGTACTGATGTAGACGCCGAGGTATTATTGACAGCCTATCTTCAAGGAATGTTACTGATGTATTACGGTGGCGGAGTGATAGTTTTTGCGGACCCATCCAAGAATTTTTATTTTTAGCGCTCTGCTGCAAACTCTAACCACGCAAGGTAATCGGACATAGCGTTGTCTAAGCCTTGACTTAAAGTTTAGCTTGGTTTGGTTTGGTTTATGGGGGTTCAACGTCCCAAAGCGATTCAGGCTATGAGAGACGCCTTAGTGGAGGGCTCCAGAAATTTCGACCACCTGGGGTTTTTTAACGTGCACTGACATCGCACAGCACACGGCCTCTAGAATTTCGCCTCCATCGAAATTCTACCTACGCGGCCAGGATCGAACCCGCGTCTTTTGGGCCAGCAGCCGAGCGCCATAACCACTCAGCCACCGCGGTGGCTTAAAGTTTAGCTAGATGTGTGCTTCGACAAATATTAACTACCAAATTTTAAGTCTCGCATAAATGTTAGTGCGTCATGTTGCACTACTTAGCCTAATGACAAATGAAAGTAGTAACGCAACCTACGCAATCGAGACATTTCGTACTGACATCCTTGAATCTAAACTAGGCTAAGGTAATCAGGATACTTTTATCTGAAAACGCGGAACATAATTACACATCTGCAGCGTCTTTGCACGTTTTTCAGTGTCTGCTTATCATCCTTTATCACGATCTTAACACCAATTTCTCATAGTGAACGTGCAGCGCCTCTGAATGCAGCTTCCCATTCGCACGACGTTCTCTTCACTAAGTGTTCACCACGTACACTTACCAACAGTCACAGATTTTAGTTTTACGGTACCTTCGTAAACGCTAGAAACAATGAAGAAAACAAGCTGTGATTCTTATGTTGTCTCTTCAGGTTCAACGCCGAACTACCAACGCTGCTGCCATCGAGTTCAGCCGACTGCTCCATGAAACGGACGCCAGCGTGTTCGACTCTCCAGAGAGCGCACTGAAGATCTTCCAACGCGGCGACGAGCTGTTCCGCGGCAACAACGTTGACGTCCCTCCGCTTACGGCCCCTTGTAACGGCGACGGCGAACGCTCTAGGTGCTGGGCACTCAACTACCAGAGAATGTTGAACCGTATGTTGAACGAACGTGGTGTCGAATTGCTCGAGACGCACGAGAGCGTGCTTCTGTGTCAAACTATAAGCTGCATCGACGTTCCCCAATGTACTGACGATGTTATGATCCCCACTGTTCTCCTGTGGTTACTTCGCCAGCATCAGTGCATTCGAAGCGTCATCATGAACGCGTCTATTATGGCGCCTCACCCCCTCAAGAAGTTTTTGAGCCTCCCGCTACTAATCGAAGCAGTTAATAGTGTCGAGCTTCGTGATGTCGAGGAAAACAGTTTCTCCATTCACCGCGTGTTCCATGAACACGCGGAACGACTAACCGTGCTAGTCCTGGTGGGTTTCAACCTGTCTTTAGCAGACGAAACTCACCTTGAAGCTCTCGTGGCCCGCAACAAAGGTCTGGAGAAGTTAGCTCTTGAGGACCTTTACATAGACGCAGCCTCGATGGAGGAGATTGTCGCTAGCATCGAAGATCACGATGGACTCGACGAGTTAGAATTGACGGCTCTTCGGAGGCCAGCTGACGGCAAGAGTATTGCCCGCTTGCTCAAAGCTCGCACCAAGAAACTGCGCTTAGGTGCGGAATGTGACTGGGAACCGTTCTTGGATGCTCTTGTAACCAACATCGATCTCGTTAAACTTGCAATTGTTTCCTACTACACACTGGCTTTCTCCCTGCATCGCCTTGTGAGTGCTGTGAGCATTCGCGAGATTCTGGAGAGCCTCGAGCTTGATTTAGACACTTCCTGGGCGATAGACGACGACCGGATCTGGGAAGAACTTGCAGCCATTGTGGGGCAAGCACGCGCTCTACGGGAGCTTCGAATCATCGTGTCCAATATGTGGAATGTCGCTCTGGAACTCTTGAAGAATGAGATTGCCAGGAACCAATGTCTTCGATACCCTCGCTTTCACAGGTTCCAGATCTCTTGCCACTGTGCTGTGGCCTTGTTGGAGGGAGTAAGGCCTAACTCGACGCTGCAGCTATTGGACCTCGCGGAACTAAGCGGAAGGGAAGGCGTGTATCGAGAGCAGCTACAGTTTATGATCGACAACAGATTGTGTGACAGAGTCTCAGTCTGCTATATGGGCTGTCAGGATTGGTTGCTAGGAAAAGCCATCACAAACAATGGCGTTCGATTCCGAAATTTTAAATTCTATTGCGCGTACGGCCCGATAGCAGACATCGTCCTCGGGGTTCTTCCTTGTCTCAAGGACACCCTGACCGACCTGTCTATCGACTGTAACGAAGTTAAGTGTGATACAGGCACCCAGGCTCTAACCACACTGTTCAGGGACAGCTTGATCTTAGGGAACGTCAAGCACGACTTTCCTTCAACTCCGTACACAGCACTGGTTTTGCTCCAGGGTCTTGCAGTCTCGCTGAGTCTCGTCTCTGACCCTGAGTGGTTGGATGATGGGCGGGACGGACGATGTCGTGCCCATTGCTTTTGAAGACTTACTCCGCGTCAACTCAAGTATCGTGCAACTGACTGTCGTGCAAGGATACTTGGACGAGCTGAAAGTGTTCCTGAAACACCTGGCAGCGGGCCTGGCCGAGAATCATAGGATCTCTGAATTGAACATTTTGCATGGCCCAGATTGTCTCGAAGTGTGTGATGCGACCATAAAGCAATCGCTCCGCGTGAACCGTACGATGGCCTGCTTGGCGGCTGACTTGCTTCTGGGCGCGAAGCTCAGCAGAGCAGCTGAGTATTCGCTTGGGTGTGTAGTATCGTGAATTCAATGAAGACGATTCTGCGTTCCCATACCAGCTTAAGCGACGATGTCATCAATGAGAAACTTGTGGGAACCCTTTCTGCTATTCGGAGCGAACTTTTGCAGGTGGAGCGCCTGTACAAGTCCGAGGCATGCCGCTATACGCCATCTCAGTATAGCGAGGGCCAGCACTACGACTTCGAGGTTGAGTTCCTCAGTGAAATAAATATTTGAACTTACGAAATGTTTCTCTTAGAAAGTGACCGTCTGAACTCTGCTGCATGCTCGAAGGATACGTTCGTGAACGCTTCACTGCGTACGCTACTCTCCTTGTACCTCTTTGCCTGATTTTTATACCTATGTATTCTTATCTGTGCTACGGCCATTTCCGTTTTAATCACAGACAAGTGGCCTATATCTTTTCGCCCGCCATTATCCTTTGACTTTGACAGCAAGTGAAATTACGAAGATTTTCCTTTTGGTGCGATTTTCAGTTTGGCGAACCACAAAATATACCAGGCGTTTCAGGGAAGCCCGCCATTAATTTTAAAAATAGGGTTTTGAGGTGCAGAGGTGCTTTTTGCGGCGTAGTAATACCACTGTTGGCGGACGTCAGAAAACAATGGAATCATGTTAACTTATAAAGTGATTAACTAAATTCTTAATTACCGATAACTAATACCGATAAGCGCCCATTTCAACGAGATTTGTAGACGACCGTTAGTAATAGTCATATAACTTTTTAAAATTTCGCAAACGCGATTATCCTTGCCGCTGTGACTCACCTAATTTGTGCCATTTCTCGTGCCATCCCAAACCAGCGCGCCTGCGGAGAGCGCAGAGTGACGTCCGTCCAATGAGGTCACTCCGCGCCCCACCCGCTACGTGACAAGAGAGGTTTAGCGTACCGGAGACTTATGCCGGTTTACGTACGGGAGCTTCGCATGCGCAGTGGCAACAGTGCAGCCAGGTAGGACCTCTGTGCGTGCGCAACAGGCGTACGTAAAACCGGTGTACCTCTTCGCTAGGACGTCTCCGGTATGCTAAACATCTCTGATATCTCCCCGCCCACAGTGAGGCAGTGAAGTGGCCATCGAAGTGACCGGGGACCACCGCAACGCGGACAGGGCAGAGATTGTTCAAAAACCAATTCCAGACGTTATTCAAACCATTCAACTCAAACAACCCACAAAAGTCACACAGCACAACAGTGATGATTTCTCTACACAATTCCTTATAGGGCTAAAGGGTCGTGACGTTATTCCGCCACCATTACGTAGTGCCTCTGAAGAAACAAAATTGCGCTGAAAAGAAAAATGGTTGAGCCGGGACTCGAACCGCTGCCCCTTGAAAACAGGAAGGGGAAGCGTGTGTCATAGCGCTAGCCCTCTTCCTCTAGGAAACTTCCGTTCGGCTTGATTAAAGGAAGGCCTTGCAACCCTTACAAAAATCTGATGAGTTTCTGACAAAATGTCAATGATTTCAGCCATAACACTCATTGGGTATTTCTGACGATTTCTCAGTTGAGTTTTTAATGCATTGGTGATTAATATTGGCCACCAAGCTTCTGATGAAGATGTGATGTATTTTTTCCTGTTGAGATTCTCATTAATTTCTTTTGCACACATGCTGAATTCATGATGCCTTTCTGAATGGTTTATGATGAATTGAGACTAGTGTTGGAAAAAAATAAGTGTGAATTTAATTTTTTTAACGGCTCATTAGCATTGAACTGAAACCGCTTGGGTGAAGCTCTCTTCAATGTAATTTAAGCATCCACTAAACTATGATGTTTTACTTCCGCTGAAACGTGTAACAGTTCAGGACCATAATCTGCCAATCGTTGCCACAAACAGCTTCCATCGGCCCTCTGAAAGAAGCAAGAAACAAGGTCGAGAATAGGGCATTACAATCTCTCGATGTACTTACTGTACATGACACATCGGTGCACTCACCTGATCTGTACTTCTTCACAGCGCGGGCTCATGCTTACACACTCCCAATAAGACGCCCCCTAACAAGGCTCAGTCAGGTTCTGTTAATAAGCAGTTTTCGAAGATAATTTTGGTGCCATATACGCAATCTCCCGCAGGTGAAAATGAAAAGATTAAACTACAAAGTTCCATTGCTGTGCACCACTGAAGCCCGAGAAATAAAGAAAAATTGAAGCGGCGCATGAAAAAGGTACTGCTCTGATGTCTTTATGCAAAAAACGCTTCAAGAATTTGTTGTCAGTTCCGTTCCGGAAAAGTTAATGTGGAAATTCATCAGCAATTTGTCATTTCGGTGTAAAAAGTTAATGCAAAATCTCATTAAACATTTATGATGTCGAGCTGATACAAAAAAACATATGTTGTCTTTGTGAATAATTTCTGATAACTCACCACGATTATATCATAAATAGTATCAGAGATTCAATATTCATTGTTGTGTGTGTTTTTGTGGTAAATAAGTAAAATAAAAATAAAAACGAAAAATAGAGTAAAGAACAGTGTCTGTGTCTGCAAACTGATGCGCATACAGGACCCCAGGTTGCTGAAGGGATCCATATAAACGCTATGGCGTCATACCATTATGGCGGAGCTTAAGTGTCCCCCGAATTTTCTCCGTAGCCTAAAGCCACAATTCCAGTTCGGGAAGGGAGAATGAATGACTACACTTAATCAGGAGATGAGTAAAGGGATCAAGGTCATCGTGGCCTTAAGAGTACACGTCTTGCTTGGCCAACCTGGAATCAGTCGTCCAGAAGCTATCTTTCCTTGCGGAATGCGGATTAGCTTTTGGGCTGATTTCTGGTCGTAGTATCAATTTTATTTTGTCTGGCATTTTTTATTAATTACTGGTAAGGATACTATGCGCTCTAAAAATCTCGGCCATAAGACGAGCATTAAGTGCCAGTGGTGTTCTCTAGTACTTCTCCAACAGCTGTAATTCCCTGGTACTTCTGTATAGTGCGTCAGTCCATCAGGAGAGAATTATGATTGGCAGAAATGTTTTGCATAAGTCTGCCAAGGAAGAATGCGCATACCCAGCTTCAAACTTGCCGCACATGGGACCAGAGGGGCGCGTAGTCATGACGACCACTGTGTTGACATCCGGCTGTCACTGCTGCCTCCCCGAGCGCGCCATGATGCCGCCCGTGTACCGCTGTCCCATCTTCCAGACAGCCAGCAAGAGCTTCCGTTCGCTGTTACACCGCGTGCAGTGGTGGCACGGCTTCTCTCATGACTCGCCGCCCGCCCCGGAGCATCGCGGCGAAAGCGACGCAAGCGGAAGATTTGCTGCGCTTCCCGTTTGCACGAGCCAATAGCCCTGGGGGTGCCTTGCATTGACGCGCCGGCCGGAAGGCACGTGCCTTGTGAGATGTAACCCGTAGTTCAAAGGGAATAATATCCTCCGTCGTTTTGCACTGGTATCGCGTAGTAACTAACACCGCACTGAGCAAGCATGAAGAGATTGGCAGTGCGTACTTCATTTATGTGTTTATGATCGCGACTTTCGTCACGTCGAATTCTACGGGTTAGCCCAAGACAAGCAGGCATGTCGAGCTGTGCACGGCACGCCTCATTGCAGTGGTAGGAAAGCACGTGTCGCGACTTTGCTATATTAACAACGGCAAGCTTTTAAAGTTCCACCAACAGCTTGGATGACCCACTGCTTGTAGTGTGGTCGATATCTGCAAGTACCACAGGTTGAATTTAAAAGACCCTTTCACCCCGCGCCCACCCCCTCCCTCATCCAACCCTCTTTTTGTTTTTCTTAATTGCAGCTCATTTGCAACTTATGGTTCTCTGGGCTATGCGCTGCAATGTCGCAGGTTTCTGTGGTTATTTCGCAGTTAGTCTGGTACCGTTGAGCGGTGAAGCATCTGATATTTTCCAGCTTGCGTCGAATACAACAAACTACCACGCAGACTTTTTTCAATCGTTCAGAGCTCTAACAGATGTAATTCACCATATTTAGACTCCTGTTCTCTCTGCGGAGGTAAAGAGCTGTACAAACGAAACCAATATTTTCACTTTTTACGAACTTGTGACATTTCGACGAAAAACTGAAAACAGAAATCAAAATCCTACTTCCAACGACCATTAGACTATAGCTTCCTGAATATAATAAAAGCGTATCATTCGAATCGGTTTTGTGGGTGCCTTATGAAAGCTTTTCACTGCAGTTTGCGTATTTGAGTGGGGGATCAAATTGCGGCTCACCTGCCTTTCTTGGCAAGTCGGAGTCAAGTCTGGCAGTATGCAGGCTGGTCCATGGAAATCATTCCGCACGGAAATTCGGTGAGGAAAAGCAAAATCCCTGCTGAAGCAAGGACAAGACTTGCCTGTATAATTTGGAGTGGCTTCAGGCACTCCTGTATTCGCTTCTGGGCGGGTACGCAACCTGCTCATCGAAGTTTTGTGATGCACATCTGACAGCTGCCAATATGCACTACGCCTCATGACAGACCTTCCACGAATACGCGAAACTCAGCCGCCGTGTAAAGCAGGCACTTATGCTCATCTTGACCCCACGTTTCGCTTTCCAGTTCTGTGGCTGAGCACCGTGTTAACAACGCGTTTCCTAACAGGTTAGGTTGAAGGATTTCTGTTAGAACACAGAAAATGTTTGAGTTTTCAATTGTTGGACGATAATGGAGTTGTTAATGTACCGCAGTTATAATTCGGTACAGCCTTTCACCACGAGGCCTCTCGCGGGTCGTACGTTGTAAACAAAAAGGCCGCCACATGAGGACTGGTGAAAGCACACGCCGCTGAAGCGTCAAGCACCCTCTTCACTTTCTTGTTGCCTAAATGACTTTTGTTGTCAGTGCTCTATTTCTATTTTTTATGCTTTACATTCCAGGGCGTTCCAAATTACGATATTGTGAGGAAACGAGACGCTTACTTGCGTGAACAGGGCAAGCTACGTGCCAAGATTGACGACTTCATTCATTGCATTGAAGCTCGAATGAAGTTAGACCGAGAATCGCTGTCTTATCAGTACGCCGCCGACACTTCACCACCGCACATCTACCCGCGAGAAAGACCACCTGCAGCCACCGTCTACCAAGAGTTCTGTCCGCTCACGGTTCCCAAAGAGGCACAACACCCTGTTCATACCGTTACTGACTCTAGCAATGTTGGATCTTGGGACAAAGTAGAAGCTGCTGTTCAAGCCGCTGAAATCCGCAGACATCAAAGCAATGAGCTGTTTAACTTCCCCAAGGACGCGTACTGTCCAGCCAAGGACATGACAGACTCTTATGGCTCGAGCCACGGCGACGAAGCCATCGAACGAGCCACGCAGACAAAACCGCGCCCGAGGCGCCTTGCGGGAAAGCCTCGAGTGAAGTTCGCGCTCAACGCCCGGGACACAGCGCCCTCGAAGTCAGCGGACCTTGCCGGTGAGAACCTTGTGCACTTTTCAGCACTCGTCGCATTCGTGCTTCCGCTTTTGTTATGAGGCCCGCATATAATGCACTGCGGCACGAGCGAATACTGGGGAGGAATCGGAGCACATGTTTGAGGAATTAAACATGCAAAGCAGAACGGTGAGACTATACTTCGTCTCAGGAGTAGCTTGCAGCAGCAGTGTAGGTACTACGGCCACCTGAACCAATCAGGATGTCGCGCGCTCTAAATTGTGTTCTTCCGCGGCCGTATTCACCGACAGGTGCCTCTATCTCTGGGGAAACAAGACAGACGATTACGATAGTCGGTAATGCGAGGTTTGAGCGCAGCTCTTCACACGGTGGAGTGTTACGCTGCTAGGCGCCCTCCGGCACCTTCCCGGGGCAGCCACCTTCCAGCGGCCGCTTAGCTCTGCTGCTTGCGCCGACGACTACGACGCGGAACGCAGGAAAGGGTGCCTAAGAGCTGCCCTCTAAAAGGAGTACCAATAGTCAGCTGTTCTATCTTCACAGCAAGTGGTGCTTGGTGTCTCTGTCAATTTGAACGAGAGCGTTAAGTATAGCCCGTGTCGTAGAAAAGTTGTCGTCGGCGTCCGTTGTCGACACTGCCGTCGACGTCAATGACCATGAGCGAAGAATCCCCACAGAAGGCACCTAAATGGGCCACCTAGGTCACGTGACCTTCCGAAGTCATTACAACCTGCACAGCGGATTGTGGGCAAAGTGCCTATCGTGGCAGGTGTCATTTAAATTAATTATTGTTCGCGAGAGGTCGCTCGGGACGAGTAACAGCGGTCGCACAAGTGCAACCGCTGCCAGCATCTGTCATCGCAGGGCAGTGGCGCATCGCTTGATAACTCTGCATCACTGCGCCGGAAGTGGTACGAGGACTCCCAGGGAATGTAAAGTAGAGGATGACCAATTGTGGGCGCTAGACGCAGCCCCAAATTTGTTGCAGATGGCTTGAGACGCGATGGACGGCGGCCAGCGAACACGCCCTCTCTGCCTGAGTACCTTAAAGGTGTCCAACACCTCCTCTTCTTTTCAAGCGCCACTCCATGTGTTGGCTCTCATCATCATCATCAGCAGCAGCAGCAGCAGCAGCCTGACTACGCCTACTGCAGGGCCTCTCCCATGTCTCGCCAGTTAACCCTGTCCTTTGCAGCTGCGGCCGCCGTATCCCCACAAACTTCCTAATCTAATCCGCCAACCTAACATTCTGCCGTTCCCTACTATCTTGCCTTCTCTTGGAATCCACTCTGTTACCCTTAAAGACCAGCGGCTATCTTGCATCAGCAGTACATGCCCTGCCCAAGCCCATTTCTTCCTCTTGATTTCAACTACGATGTAATTAAACCCTATTTTTCTTTCTGTTGGTCTCTTAATGTTACACCTATCATTTTTTCCATTGCTCGCTGCGTTGTCCTTAACTTGAGCTGATTCCTTTTCGTTAGCCTCTACGTTTCTGTCCCATAGGTGAGCACCGGTTAGATACAGCTGTTGTATACTTTTCATTTGAGGGATATTGGTAAACTGCTAATTATGATCTGAGAGAACCTGCCAAATGCGCTCCACCCCATTCTTATTCTTCTAGTTATTCCTTCTCACGTTCCGGATCAGCGGTCCCCACATGCCCTAAGTAGACCTTTACCACTTCTAGCACCTCGCTTCCAATTGTGAACCGCTTTTCCCTTGCGAGACTCTTGAACATTACTTTGGTTTCCTGCATGCTAATTTTTAGACGTACCGTTCTGCTCTGCCTGCCTAACTCATTGATCATGCTTTGCAGTTCATCTTCTGAGTGGTTTATCAAGGCAATGTCATCATCGAATCGCAGATAATTTAGGTATTGTTCATTAACTCTTACCCCAAAATTTTCCCAATCCAGGCTTCGGAATAACGCCCCCACCGCGGTGGCTCAGTGGTTAGGGCGCTCGACTACTGATCCGGAGTTCCCGGGTTCGAACCCAACCGCGGGGAGGAAAAACTCTAAGGCGCCCGTCTGCTGTGCGATGTCAGTGCACGTTAAAGATCCCCAGGTGGTCGAAATTATTCCGGAGCACTCCACTACGGCACCTCTCTCTTCCTTTGTTTTTTCACTCCCTCCTTTACCCTTCCCTTACGGCGCGGTTCAGGTGTCCAACGATATATGAGACAGATACTGCGCCATTTCCTTTCCCCCCAAAACCAATTATTATTATTATTATTATTATTATTATTATTATTATTATTATTATTATTATTATTCGGAATATCTCCTGTAAAGAGGTGGTGAATAGCATTGGCGAGATAGTGTCTCCCTGCCTGACAGCATTTCCTTATTTGAATTTTATTGTTGACTTTACAAAGGGTTATGGTAGCTGTGCAATCGTTACAAATATCTTACAGTATTTTCATATAAGACTCTTCTGCACCTTGATTCCGTAATGCCTGCGTGACTGCTAAGGTTTCCACCGAGTCAAATGCTTTCTCGTAATCAATGAACGTTATATGTAGGGATTAGTTGTATCCTGCGCATTTACCTAACAGCTGATTGACTGTGTGAATATGGTCACTGTCAAGTACACTTTACGAAAGCCTGCCTGATCATTTGGTCAATTTGATCATTTGATCGACAGAGTCAGGTTGCCCTGACTGTATTGGCGATTACTTTAGTAAATACCCTTTACGCAACGGACACTAAGCTGATCTGTCAGCAATTTCTCAAGTACTTGACGTCTCCTTTCTTATTAAATCAGGTAATGTTAGCGTTCTTTCAAATTTTTGGTACGCTCGAGGTGATAAGTCGTTTCAATACAAGGTGGTTAGTTCTAGCACAATCTCTCCACCGTCCTTCAACACATCTGCTGTTAGCTGACCCTCACCGGCTGCTT